>NC_056726.1:274286673-274299173 GCF_019279795.1 Protopterus annectens | reverse complement strand
TTTTAAAACACCTTGCACATAGTTTTTTATTTTTTTTGGACTTGTAAGGATGAGAAAGGACCCATAGGGTGGCCCTGGACTGATTTAATTGAATTTAGGAAGCTGGTGTGGCAAATTAAATTAAACATGTGTTTTCCCTAGGCTTAATGAAAGTTTATCAACAGCACATGTCCTCGGACTACATTCTTATCTGGTTTGATATTTTAGGTATGAAATCAGTTTTTATGATAAAATACATATTTTCGAGATTTAACAATGTTATTTGTTAAACTTGATGTTAGTCTTTTAATATTGCTTGTGGTTATTTAATACTTCAGTGCTGCCATTGAATCTTTTTTAATTTCAGGAGGGATTTTTAAATTTGTTACATGGTACAGTTTTTATTCATTCTGAAGAAGTAATTTGATATACACTGACGAAAGCACTAAATCTCTTGGAATTATTTAAACTACTATTTTATTAGTTACCTGTGGTCTCTGTTCCTTTTACAGACTGGTGCTTTGTGGTTCATGGCTTTTAGCTGTCAGTTCCTATTTTTTCTGATAGGCACAGTTGTACACATGTCCCATGTTGCTGTCATGTTTTATGGGTAGGCGTCATAATGAACACTGAGCATACCGGGTCATATGTGGTTTTATCTTACTGCTGCAGAATAACACACATTAGAAAATGACAAGTACATTAACATTATTATTTACATGATCATCACATGCTGTCATTACTGCCAATATTGTCCCAGACCGGCATGGGATGCAATTCCTTCAATGTGTATGTGTGTGTACTCACATGGATACAGAGGAGCATGTATATGAGTACACCCACACATACATGCAGTGGGGCATAATATTGTAATGGCAGATATACTCTGGCCCTAACTCTGCAGTTAGCATCATGCAAGTGGGACACAATTGTTCTGCTTTTGTTGGTCATGTATATACTTAGAGTGGGTGACAGCAACTCATATACTACATTATTCCCATTCCTCTCATATAACACAATTATGTCAGTCAAGTATGTTTATCTGCACATTATCCATGTGTATATATTGCTCACATTTGTGTGTTGAGTTTTGCTGTCATATATCTGTTTACAAACATGACGTCCTTGATTGAGTACCTTATATAACATTGTTGGGTCACTGGCACATGTCCTTATTTATGCCATGTACTGGTAATTATTGTGTCATGTAATACACGGTATTTCTGTTGTTTTAGAGTATTGTGACGTACATCTGCACATGTATCTTAACATACTGCAGTGACATTCAGTGGTCCCTTTTTGAATATACAGATGTAATGCTACATATAACATCATTCATGACTCCCTTTTTTTGTCTGTATCTTGATTATGGCACTAACCAGTGTATTTGACCATAGGTTATTTTAAGACATGTATACACAGGCTAGCGTACATGTCCATGTGTAGGAATTTGTAGTACAATTGCATTGATTTATGTGGATGTATATGAGTATGGCCCTAAAAAGACCGACACACAACCACCCTTGTAATACACACATAAGTATATGCACTTATTCCATTTTGTTGTGCTGTACTTGTGTACACATAACTGTCCTTTGATCAGTTCTTACTGTGATATTTATATCAATGATGGTGAGTGTGCCACCTGGTCTATTAGATTTGAATGGCAGTATATATGGGTATGTGATAGTACAGTTAAATTTTGTTATGTACCTTTGCTACTTGTTTACTGGTTGCACATTGATTTTATCAATAACATACATTGCATGTGTTAGTCCTGTGCTCATGTTCCCTTGCTATGGGACTTCTGTACATCTTGTGTTGTGCACACATATGCATATGGAGTTTTTATATTTGCATAAGGTTGCCCTAAGCTTTTAATGACATGGTTATCCATTTGTGCCTGTATTGCTTTGCTACTGTGGACATATACTGTCTATTACCATTCAGACATATATACTTAGGATGTCTGTTTCACACAGATATATAAGACTGATGTTGTCACATCCATGGTTTGGAAAGATATTATTGTTAAAAAGTAGACATTATGACATCAGTACACAATCTGGCTGCTATGATGCAATGTGTAACCACATGGTCATCACTGTGATTTATATTTGTGTGATCATGATGTTATTATGTTTCCTCCTTTCCCTACATCTACTTTGTATGATGCCTGCTTATTAATTTATGCTCAGGCTTAACTGAGTAGTGTATTTGTATATCTATGGTATATTTTGCTATTTCTATGTCACCATGTAGTTTGTAACTGACATTGTCCTTGGTAATGGGGATGTATGCTGTTTGTATACATTTCTGGCCTGTGTGCTAGTGTGCAATGTCACATATTTAACTTACATGTATGAACAATGTCAGTGAATTCTGGATTGCCCATCCAGTGCTCCAGTTTGTGCTTGAATAGGACCAGGGAAAGCTATGATTCACATGGATATCAGTATCTCTTTACCCATACTGTAATAGCCTGTATGTTGATTTTTCTGGTTTATTACATATCAACAGTACTGCATTCCTTATTTTGTTGCCTATTGCATGGGGGGGGGGGTTAATCTGAATTTCGCTTTCATGCTAATACAATTCCTTTTCAGGGTTGTCCTATCCTTGCTGTTGCTTGGCTTACATGTACACTGGCAACATGTAATGTATGATATTAAGGCATTCTTTAGCTATGTCTGGAACATCAATGGCAGCACACATTGGAGAATGGAGATGTTCACAGAACCAGGAGAGATACACAATCTTATGTCTGACAAATTCAGCTCCATATTTACCCCTTCATACCTCCAGTCATCTCACAGGACATAAGATCCAGCATAATCCTTTAGACTATCGGGAGCAGGTCTTATATGTACTCTGTAAGGACAAAACTACAGTTTTGATTGGCCTTAGTAATATCCCATGATGCCTCCTATACACCCTGACATTTGCCATATTATGGCCACTTGTGCCACTATTAAACCATGCTCTCTACACAGGTTTTGTACCACAACAATAGAAGACTGCAATGGTCATCCCTCTACACAAGGCAGAACATCAGTTGATCCTGGACCTGGAAACTATGCTCCCATTAAACTGACCAGTATCATATTTACAGCCATGGAATATATTATCATGGAAATGACTAACCACGACATAGGACACTTTTAGACAATAGACACAACTCAGTCTGGTTTTGTAAGGTCAGTGAGACAATGGATGTGTGAAACACAGTGTATAGTGCCTACCTTGATTTAGCTGTGGTATTTGATTCCATTCCCTACTTGTGCATTGTAAACAAACTCACAGAATTAGGCATAAAGCTCTGTATAACTCATCACCATTGTTATCCCCCTGAAAATTTGCTAGGTCTGCTCCTTTTTGGCATTATTTTTTGGACATCAGAGCTAATGTCAAGGGCCTCTGACTTAGCAGTTCTGCAGATGATTGCAAACTAAGAGCAAGCATGGACCCCGCACCTCAACATGACATCTTATAAGGAGTTGTAACACAGACAAATGACTAGTAACAAAGACAGAGCTTAAAACTGAATGTGAAGTATTGCATAACAGTACATTTTTGAAAACTGGCTACCCAGGAAAACAACCTCATTGATAAAACACCCCTAAATGGGTGTTTAATAATCATTTAATCTGTCTTTTAACATGTGTGTCTAAAGTTGTTAGACAATCATTGTAGGTCACTCAACTTCTCAGTAAGGCCATTGCATGTTGGTCCAATGAATTCATTGTGCCAATGGACGCAGCCAACATCTGATCCTTCATTCAGTATAATGGCCATGTCTATATGTACCTGAGAAGGCACATGTAAGACCTATGTTGTCCACAGTGGTACATCACAAACAGAATACAGAATGTATTCAATGTACTATGCTGATTGCTTCCAAATCCTATCTGTATATTCTGTTCCCTACAGACTGCTGAGAGGCTAACTGTGCTGGCATACATGGCATGTTTGGATCCCACTATGATGATCGTTTTGCATATCTACAAAATAGACATCACCTGAAGCACTAGATCTATGTTGTTAAACTTTACCTGCAGCTTATATAGGACGGGTTAGTGGGGCAGGTATGTGTCACAGAGGATCCCCATTCTCTGGAATAGGCTTCCTATCCATGCGAATCATATCCCTTCCTGGCCCTTTTCAAATGCAAACTGGAGCATTGGATGGGCAATCAGGAATTCACCCCTATTCTATCAGCTATGCCTGCGATGGACAGAGGCAGCCATTGTATCATGCCTTGTATAACACACACCATTTAAGATAACCTCTAAGGCACACTAGGTCATGCTATACATTTGTGCAGCATGTCTAGGATTATGAAGGCCCCAGTGATGATTGGCCTACTATGCACCCATGAACCTATGAACTGCACTCCCAGCAATCCACATTCATTGTTCTGTGTCAGACCATCTAAAAAAACTCCAGCTATACTCTGTCGCATATTGTCTACTCAGAGGCGATCTCTGCTTAACATACAAGGCCATGTCAAACCCAGAGCTGTTGGACATGCTACACTAAAAGAAATCCCAATCCCTCAGAGCCACACACTCCAGGGATCTAAACCTTGTCATCACAATGAACAAAACATGCTGGAGGGATAGGCTCCTGACCCAGATACTCCCGAGACTCTGGAATAGACTGCCCATACAAGTCAAGCAGAGCACCTCTTTGGCCCTCTTCAAAAGGAACCTTGACGATTGGATGGGAGATAGAAAATTCACCCCAGGGATCACGTCAGTCACCCTGCTAGACAGAGGCCCAGGGAAGTAAATAGTGTGGGAAGAAATAGCCAGGGAATTGTTATGGCTAGGCTTGTATAGGCCCTAGGGCCGATAGCCTAGTACCAACCTATGAACCTATGAACAACTAACATCAGTCATACTCCTTTTGATATGCTTATCACACAGTTTGCATAAGCTCAGCACAGCTCTTTGTGTTTGTAAGTAATATATTATTAGGTTGTACCATGTCTGGTGGCATCCCTACCCTGTTTGCTAATTTTCCCTCATCTCACTTGTAAAGTCATGTGTGTGTTATATGTATAACTCTCCTATCCTTTTTGTACTGGACCAACGTTTGTCCATCCTGTCTTGTGTTATTTTTTGTATGTTGTATATCCACAGCTTTTCCAACCTCCTCTTTCCTTTCATTTGCCATACCTTCTAGTGTCTAAAAACAAAAAAAAGAAGTATACTGTCACAAAAAAAAAAAAACATCCCTGCCCCTTTGACTCTCATTCTGACCTTCCTATTCTGTCATTCCTCTTGTGTGCCCCTCATCTTCACCCTCACCCACATCTGCTTTCCTTGGGTATGTGCATTACTTATGTTCCCTGCTGTGTTGTGTGTATACTTATTTGGCAATTACATGGCAACTTAGCACATTAATGCCATACTGGTGATTGGCTCTGAGCAAAGATGTTTGTCTGTGTAATGCAGGGTTGGGTGTTCTGATCTGACCATTGCTTTTGTGCTCCTACATTTCCTTTTGTGGATTTGATCTGCCTTGGTGTTGATTGGGTAACACTTGCACTGCGGACAGACTACTGGATGATGACATTTGCTGTTCATTGTGGTGCACTGCAATGTCACATTCTTCAGCTAATGGTTTCTCTTACATGCCTACTATCAGTTGTACTCCTTTTTGTATGACTGTCACACAATTTACAACATCACAACACTGGTTTATACATTTTTACATAATGTATTATTGTGGTGTACCATGACTGGTATGCAACCTTACCCTTGACCCATGTTGTGTAGTTCTATCTATGTATCTCACTTGTGCTTTATGTATATAAGGTAGGTAACCTTTGAATGTTCTGTAGTGTGGTATCTGTTATATGTTTTGCCCACCCTTTCCTCCTCCTCCATTTTCTGAGACTTTCCCAAACCTTCTACTCTCAAAAAAAAAAAAAAAAAAGAGGGAGGGCCCATTCCCACCAACAAAATAAATAAATAAAAATACATGCCCCTCTGACTCTCCCAAAGAAATCTAGACAAAGCCTTAAATAATCGGGGGAAACAGAGGCTCGAAAGTAGGGACAGGTTTTAAATACTGCTCTTGAAAGTTGTTAGAATAATAGCTCATGCACTGCCATGCATTTTTTAAGGATATGAAGTCTGAAACTCAAATGTATGCCCTTATTTAGTGATGTCACTCCTCAGTGATTTGCCAAAAAATACACAAATTTTATTAGGAATAGACCAAAAATGTGAGACAAAAATCTGGACATTCAGTGAAATTTTTGACAGTTGAGAGGGATGACACTCCCACTGACCATCCTATTCATTCATCTTTCTTGTATGGCCCCCTTTTTCACCCTCACCCTACATCTCCTTTACTATTACCCCATTTCCTAGCATGTGCACATTAGTTGTGTTCCCATAACTTGTTCTATATCCTGTGTTAGCTACAGTTAGTGTTGGCAATGTGGTCACATATACCACTTCACTGCCATTAATATTTTTTTTTGCAGACTATGATGGATTACTCAAATATGTATGAATACACAGTGCTATTATAACAGCATCCACAATATATTGCAGATACTTGTAGTATAATGGGGATATTGCTGATGCCCCTTCATATTCTTTTGGTCTTTTACTACATATTAGGGACACCTACATTTTGTTTTCAGTACTTCATACACATTCATTGCTAGTGGGATGATATCTATTTACGGGCATTTGTTTTTCATCCTGCTGTTCCAGATTATAACTGAAATTTCACTAACATTACTGCTTACCTATTGTGGCTGCATTATGCAGGATTCACTTTTTAAACTGAGATGCATTTGTATATTACCAGCTTTCCTGCAAATTATGCACTGAACTTGATGCACTCCTCTGAGTTCTACAAATCTTTTGGAATCTGGTTCTGTGAATGATGATTACCATGATTTTATTGGACACATTTTCAGTTTTCATTTTTATGTGGACCTAAGATAAATCAATCTTTGAAAATTGTTCTGCACTGCTAGTAAAGCAAATGTGTCTTCAAAATAAGGAAGTGGATGGCATAGAGCATAATGTTAATGGGAAATTGAAATTCCCTGCAAATGCATTAATCTCCAGCATTTCCTTTCTTTATGTCTGCAATGGTAGGTAGTGGTAGGTATAGTCCATTCTCTCCACTCTACCTATGACAAAGCTCATGACATTTTCAAATGTCAAAGTCAAAGTAAACTTTATTATCATTTAGAACTACATACATGTAGCCTAAATGAAATTTTGTGTATCAGCTCAATTCTTGAGATTACAAAGGAAAGTGAAACAACATATACAAGTAGAGGAATAAACATAACTAACAAATACAATACTACTCCCAATATATGCAAGAAAGGGCAGAGACATTTACCAATACTCATATATGAAAAGAATACCCTCCCCTGAGTTAAATTAACTACCATATTTAAAGTAATACAAAACACCCTACAGATTGACATGCCAAAGGTATTTGTCTAATATTGCACTTGAGTGAGTTAAATAATACTGACTATGGATATAATAAATAAATATTGCACTTACTTGGAATGTATGTAAGTATACATTGCACAAATAAATACAATTTGATTTATTATGTGTCTAGACTGCTGGGCTACTGCCCAAGTTCAGAAGTCTAATCACTGTTTGTAGAAACTGTTATTGAATCTTGTAGTTCTGCACTGGATGCTGTGATATCTCCTGCCCAATACCAAATGCTTAAACAGTCCATGCACAGGACACATGTTGTCCTGTATTATTTTGGTGGCATTTTTGGATGCTTCTTACAGAAGAAAAATGTATCGATGGAAGACTGAAACCTGTTAACCTTCTCTGCAACCCTCACCACTCTTTGTAGCTCCTTTCTTTCTGTAACTGTGCAGCTTCCAAACCACACTGTGAAGATAAAGGTGAGGATGCTCTCTATTGCACCTCTATAGAAGATGGAGAGAATATGAGGAGGAAGTGTAAGTTTTTTCAGCTTTCTTAAAAAAGGGGAGACATTGATGCACTTTCTTGACCAGTTTGCTGGTATTTCCCAACCATGAGAGATCCTCTGATATGTGTACACTCAGGAATTTTGTACTCTTAACCTTCTCCACGCTCTCACCATTGATCCTGAGCACTGTGTGATTTGTTCTCCTTTTCCTGAAGTCGATGATAATCTCTTTGATCTTGTTTACATTCAGGTCAAGACTGATCCCCTCGTACCAATTCATCAGAGATGCCATCTCTTCTCTATATGCCCTATCATCCTCCTTTGTGATGAGCCCCATGACTGTGGTGCCATCAGCAGACTTGATGATATGGTTGGACTTGTGTTTAGCATAGCAGTCATGGGTCAGGATGGTGAATAACAGTGGGCTGAGAACACATCTCTGTGGAACCCTGGTGTTAATCGTGATGCACTTTGATGTGTTCTTACCTGAACGCACCCTCTGTGGTCTCTCAATCAGGAAGTCCAGAATCCAGTTACAGAGATGTTTACTGATTCCTAAATGTGCCAGGTCTTCCGTCAGCTGCATTGGTACCACTGTATTAAATGCAGACCTGAAGTCTATGAACAGCATCCTCTCATAGTTGTCTTTGCCCTCTAAATGCAGAAACGAGATGTGTAGTGCTACTGATATGGCATCAGCCGTAGATTGGATAGCTCTGTTCGCAAACTGCAGAAGGTCAAAATCAGGAAGTAGGCATGATGAAAGATGCTTTTTGATCATCCGCTCAAAGCATTTCATAACAGTGGATGTCAGAGCGACTGGTAATGGGATGATGTTAGTTTCCTTGTAGCATGAGGGCACTTTCACTATGGCAAGTGAGGTGTTAAATATTTCCTTGAGCACTGTGCATAGTTGATCAGCACAGCCTTTTAACACCTTGCCCAGTATGTTGTCTGGGTCAGCAACCTTCCTGGGATTCATTCTTCTTAGCTCTCTTCTTACCTCCTCTGTGCTGAGGCTGAGTATTGCATCCTTCTCATCAATAGGGAGCTTTAGTGGAAACCTGTTGTTTCTTTCCTCAAATCTACTAAAGAAGATGTTCAAACTGTGCAGGAATTCAATGCTGTCCTCACACTGTGCTGACCAGATTTTGTTGTCAGTGATCTGCATGCCTTGCCATAGTCTCCTTGTATCCTTAATGACTTCAAAGTAGCTTTGCACCTTTCTGCCATACTCCTTCTTAGCCTCCTTTATACCCCTCCTCAGATTACCTCTTGCTCCACTTAGGGCTGCTTTGTCCTTAGCCCTGTAAGCTGTGTTTCTCTCCTTTAGAAGCTTATATAACTTAGGGGTGAGCCATGGCTTCTGGCTAATAAAGATACTCTTGGTATGTGTTATCCCATCAACACAGTTTGAAATGTATTCCATCGCTACCTCAGTGTATTCATTAATGTTCAAATGCTGATTCACTGTGGCTGCCTCCTTAAACATATCCCAGTTGGTTCTTTCAAAGCAGTCTTGGAGGGCCTCCATAGCCCCCTCGGGCCATACCTTGATTTGTTTCATTGCAGGTTTCTCTCTAACCAGTGCAGGTTTGTAAGCTGGTGATAACAAGATGGTATAATGACCAGAGTTTCCCATCTGTGTTAGTTGCACTGTTTTATAAGCTTTCTTTAAGTTTATGTACAACTTGTCTGGGATATTATCGCCCCTTGTAGGAATGTCCACATACTGATGGTAGTGTTGTAGTACTTCTTTCAGATTTGCCTTATTAAAGTCATCAGCTGCCACGTGTACAAAATCAGGATATTTGTTCTGCAGCTCACCCATGTGATTGAATAAATTTATTTAGAGCCTCAGTGGTATTAGCACTAGGTGGGATATACACCACTGTTACACTGACCCCATTCGTCTCCCTGGGCAAGTAAAATGGCCTACATTTAACGGACAGGAAGTTCTCACAGCAGTGTGATAGTACGATTTCACAGTTGCTGCACCATCTTTTGTTAACATAGATGCAGACTCCACCTCCTCTGGCCTTTCCACACAGTGTATGTTTTCTGTCTGTACGAAACAGCATAAAATTCTCCAAGTTTACTGCACTGTCATTTATCTTGCCATGCAGCCATTTCTCAGTAATCAAAAATAACCAAGTATTTCTCACCTTGTTCTTGTTGGAGAGTACTAGTCTCATCTAGTCCATCTTGCTTTCCAGTGATCTCACATTAGTTAGCAGTATAACTGGTAGTACAGGCCTGTAGGAGATTGCTTTATATTTTGCATCAATACCTGCTCTGTAACCTCTTTTCCTTGTTCTTTGATACCCTGTTTCTCTTTTTCCTTCTCCAGCATACTCCAGAAACTTGTTCCACCAGTTTCAGGCTCTTTAGAGTGTAAAGAGTTAAAATACACAGCTGTTGTAGCTCTGTGCAAGTAGTATGCCTCAGATACTCCGCATACTTCAAGGCATCCAACCAGCAACATGTAGATGTCAGCTGATTAATTTCTAGTAACTTCTGTCTACTGTAAGTACCTTCAACTGGAAGTGCAGAAACTGATTTTTTTGAGATTTTCTGTACAAAAGAAGACAAAATATGCATATCTTTGGAACGAGCCAACACAGCCGCAGCCACACAGTACACCGACATTTTGTTTTGTACCATGTACCAATGTACCATCTCTGTTCACTTTTGTTCTACATGCAAATGTTGTTAGATATGTTTTACAGAACTTTGATGCAGTGCTTTTATCTCTCTGTGTTCTGGATTTATACTTTTGAGAGCTTCTATTCCCTTCTTGAAAACTTTCTCTGCATCTCTTAGCAATTGCAAAAGTTTTTTTTTCTTCACAAACCCATAGTCATGTTTTGGCATATTTAGTGCTTTAACTGTGTCTCAGTCCAACTGAATTTTCCTATTACATTCATGTTCAAATTATGTCAGTCCTCCATTTTCTAAAATATACTACTACAATATTTTTTTCATTTTATGTTACATCAACCATTATTTTTTAATGTATAAGATCTTGGCAACACTAAAATCTTTTGCAACAGCAACTTATCAAACAAATTAGGAAAATCAGCCACTGAAATTACAGATAATGCTTCTTAGCAATTTGTAGATTTGTTTTATGTCTTTCTTTATTGTATTTTCTACAGTCTGATTCATTAATCAAGAGTCATTTATGTTATGATATACTTTACCATACTGATGTCATTCTAGTCCTTTTCTTGCAATAGGGACATTTTCTTTACCAGGTATTTCAGAATCTGCTGTTTATGTTCAAATGCATCTTTTTCAGCAGTTACCATTGAAACAGTTATCTTCAGTGCTCCTTCCAAAGTTAAATCTTTTTCCCTTTCTGCAGCCTCTTTAGAGTAATTTCATGCTCCCTGCCAAATCCGGACCTATCCTTTTGAGCACTGAAGATGCTTTCTCCAAACTAGTGATGCTGTAGCAGACTCCATAGCTCATCAATATATTCAGATATACTATTGCTTTTCATTTGACTATAATTATTGAATCTATTCCCGGGATTCATGAAGCTTGCGCCAGGCGCAAGAGCAGCATCGGCCACCGAGCAATTCAGGTACGAGCTGTTTCCACGTGCACTACCAGCGTACACCAGAGCTGCTTAGCTCCTGGCGCATGTATGCTAATTACCCCATGCACAGCAGTGTAGCATGCAAATGAAGGTATATAGTGATTCATGAAGTGGTGCAGGCATAGCGTAAGCACGAAGAAATGTAAACCAAAAAAATAAAAACGGTTTACATTTTTTCAAACATAAAATCAGAGCCATGAAAGTGGACCAAACGTATGTATTATAATGTTAATATATGCCAATGGCTAAATATATAGCCAATGGCATAAAAAAAACATGCACAACACATAAAAAAATAACATTTAATGTCATGGCCACACTAACGCAAAGTAAACGCAGTGCATCGGTGCGCAAACGGGATCACAATGAAAATATATTTAGATGTCATAAAACTGCAATTTAACACAATTAATGAATTCCCCATAATAGTCAATGGCATGCATGCTACACCACAACCATGGCGCAAGGGTTGCTAAGGGTCTGTGACAGTGTTCTGCGCGGTAACTAGGAATTAGTAGTCAATGCCATGCAAATGAGTCAAGTAATACTGAATCGCAAACTCCCCGCCAGCATAAGGATGTACCACACACCATAGCAGTACATCACCGAGGTTTGGCCTGGAGGTAAACATGACATCAAGAGAGGGGTGCACCACCATCACTGTAAGAACATTGGAGCATTGCTAATCTGGGTTGCCTGTTGCTAAGCAAAGCCGCAGGATAAGGGTGTGGAAGTAGCCATAGCTTTTCTTAGCTGAGAGCACACAAGGTAACCAAAAGTGCATGTGAACATGAATGAAAACACGCTCAAAACCCGGTAAACGGCTGTGAGCATTGCGTACCACAGCTGAAACAGGAAGGATACGGGAAGACAATAAGGAAATGCAGCAGCATGGTAATTGGAGTACAAATGAGTAATTAACACCTAGGTACTCACAGTGGGCCATTGACAACAGCTAACAAGACTGCTAGCA
>NC_056726.1:274264173-274284173 GCF_019279795.1 Protopterus annectens | reverse complement strand
CGCGTAATTACAAGGCTTAAAGTCTGAAAGACCACAGTATCGAAACACCAGAAGCGCGAGGTTTAAAATCCCGATGATAAGGGACATTTAGTCAGTGCTTCTGGTGTTGCGTTTCATTTAGGTTATTGTGTGTAAGTGTGTTTCTGAGGGCTGTAGTGTGTGTAAGTGTTGTGTTCTGAATGTGGTGTGTGTTCCTGGGGGACTGTAATGTGTGGGTGTGGGTTTGCTTTGTGCATCTGTTTGTGCGATCTAGGAGGTAGAATATTAAAGTAGGGGGGTGTGGGGGGCTCCGACACCCACATGCAGGGTGTAGGGGGGCTTGTCCACCTGCTCATATGTAGTGTAGATGGTTTGTTTGGATGTGGTGGGTAGCAGTGTGTCTGTGTGTTCCATGTTTGTATTACTTTCGCAAGTTACTGTCACTGTCAGTAATGTGGGGTATGGGAGTCTGGGCCGGTACTGTCAGCGTCTGAATTGTGTGGTTTTGGGATTCCATAGGTATCTCGTATACAGCAGTTGAAGTGTTCATATATGAGTATAATATGGACCATAGCAATCACACATTCCGCCACGACCAAACTTTATGAACAAAGGATATGGAGAGTATATGCCTATACACTATTACAAATATCTGCTATGTACATGAGCCAATGATAGGGTTACCACCTGCCCCACTTTGTGAGGGACAGTCCTCTTTGGGTGGTTGTGTCCTGACCAAAAATATTAAATGTGGCAAATGTCCTGAGATTGTAGGACATAATTATGACCCATATGTAATGTAATAGTTGCATACAATATAGTTCTTTCTGTATCTAAAATACCTACATGTTACAAGAAACAGGATAAGCAACTAAAGTGCTACAAGAATAAGCTTATATTTAGGCAAAAAAGGAAATTCTATCCCTTGTACTGACCGTGGGTTTGTGTCGACCTGTAAAATCTGATGTGTGTCCCAAAAATGTCCCACTATGGCCATTTGAAAAGGTGGTAACCCTAGCCATAGAGGGTCAGTCTCCAACACAACTCCAGTGACTGCAAATACCTATGACAGAAATACACAGCTTTAATGTAGCAACACTTTATTACATTCCAATGTATTGCCGAAAGGATTCAAGGACTAACATTACCTGCATGCTATACAGGAACCAATTAACAGTGCCTTAATGAATCAGCCTGCAATTACCATAGTATTAGTCCACTAAAGGATAGGTGTTCAAATAGGGAAGGAACCCTCATGCACGTATTGATTATGTATAAAAGCAGTTCCTACACACCTGCATCTGCTATGCACACCCACCAACATCACCCCCACACCCAAACAAATTACAATACAAACTAATACCATCACAAATCATTCACTCACAGTACGACATCTGCAGAAGCCTTAACATACCTTATCAGAGACACAATAACATGGCCCTATGTGAAATAGTTGCTGTTATACAATGGAACAGCTGTTGATGTTACTGGGTTTGTTTACACTACTCCCATTTCAGAGGGTTGTGTTTACACCGGGAAGTGTTACCATTTGCTGATTAACAGCCCAGTATGATACACATGTACAACAAACCAAGGATGTCTGGTGAGCACACTGTAAACCACCTAACACTTCATGCATAGCCATACAGCCTTGAGCTGCCCAAACATCCTTGCCAGACTGAAACATCTGCAGAAGTATAAGGTACAAACAAACCCTGCATAAGTAGCAATGTTCTGAAATATAACAGCTGTACTCACATGTAGAACAACATCTTCTAGCCATCACACACAATCCACTGGAGTCATGAAGCTAATATATCTCTGTCTGTCTCCATATAGCTGTTGAAATACATCACAAAGAACACATCCAGGCCGTCTTCCTTGAAAGTAAGGCAAACGGACATCGCCCAAGTGGAGTACTCAATTATACACCACTGTTGCCATGGTATTGGCTAATGGAGTAGCTGCACAGGTGATGTGCATCTAATTAACTACTTTGGAACACCAATTGGTGATAAGGATAGCACATGTTACCAATATTTAACTAGAAAAGGATGGCTTATCATACATTCAAACCATCTGTATATACCAGCAGAACGTTACAAAGAAGATTGAATCACAAACTGAAAAGGAATGAATTAACAGTCAACAACACCTCAGGTTACTAATAAGGTATGTAGAACACTCAGTATGTCTGTTTATGAAGTACCTGTTCTGTAATATTTAAAGTGCACACAATCCATATAGTGGAAACAGTTATCTTGTAGTGATGTATTGCTGTGCATAGTAACGCTTATAGTATTTATGTGTGTACTGCTCTAGGTCACAAGGCAAACACCGCATACACCACAAGGGATGCTATATAAGAGCTTTGAACCCAAATATTCCTCACCAGCCGCTGTCAGTGGCAGGGCTGGTCCAACAAGTATGTGCTATAACAGGGAATAGTATATGTTGATATATTGTAACAGTAGGCATATGTATGGGTATATTACTGAGAATAACATGTTGAAGGTTGGCCCACTGTGCAATTATGATTTGCATTGTGGGATATTGTGTCAATAACTGTGTAATGTACAGTATTGTAGGCAGATATGTATTACAAGTTACATAGCATTACTGTTATGTTAGGCAAACATTAGTTATGTCTATTGGCATTTACAATACACAGTAACAGGACACATATGACTTGTAGTCATCCGACAGTTTATCAGCATGCTAGCAAGGTAAAATGGAAGAGCTAGTTAACTATCCATGCAATTAAGACATGTAATAAGTGCAAAGGCAGGTACTAAGCTGTCTGCCCAAGGGGATTTATAAGCCTAGCTAGAGTGTGTTGGCTTTCACCACTCCCTTAGGTTAGTTCCCTGTGCCTCTGAACGGCAGAGCCATTAGTTCCATGTGCCTCTGTCCAGCAGAGCCACTGCAGTGATCCCCAGTGTACATGTCTGTCTCCCATCCACCCGTCAAGGTTTCCCTTGAAGAGTGCTAGTGAGGGTCCCTGCCTGATGTACATTGGAGTCATGTTCCAAAGCATGGGGAGTCTCCGGATCAGGAATCTATCCATCCAGCACGTCCTAGTTATCGTTGTGGTTAGGTGTATATCCCTAGAGCATGTGGCTCTCAGGGGCTTCTGTTTAGGTGGAGCATATCCAGCAATACTGGGTTGAATATGGGCCTTGTATGTCAAGCAGAGATCACCTGTGAGTATGTGGTATGCAACCAAGTACAGTTGGAGTTTCTTAGGTTGGGCTGCATAGGTCATCTGTTTGAGGTCAGTAATCCTCTTGGTGTGGTACTGTTGTGGTCTTCCAAGCCGTTGCAGCAGTCTTGTAAGGTACATCGCAAATGGGGTGTTGTATCCTTTAATGGGTCTAATAAGTCATGAGTAGAGGCACAATGCCTCCTTTGTTCTGGATGTGAACCCATTAGAGATTAGGGGGGCCAAGTAGAAGGATATTCTAACCACCTTGTCATTATGGGTATCGAAGGAGAGATTGCTATCTACTGGGGTTCCCAGATCCCTTATTACCTTTTCTGTATGTAGGGGACTAGCACCTATGTGGTAGTCTGTGGGTAATTAGTTATATCCAAAAGGGATGACTATGCACTTTTTGGCATTCAGCTTGAGACCATGATATTGACACCAGGTATCCGTCTTAGTGCGACCCTTCTGGAGGGTGTCTGTATCAGCTGGAAAAACAATTATCGCCCCTAGTTTGCAGTCGTCTGCAAACCTTTTCTGCCAAAGCCCTCCTGTGCTTGCCTGTATGTCAGAGAATTATATACCGAGCATGAGAGGTCCTAGGACTGAGCACTGAGGGATGCCTTTTGTAACTGGTATACAGTCGGGCCTAGGGTATGCAACTCCCACTGTATGGTTTCTGTCCATGAGCCACTTTGCAAACCATCACATGATGTAGCGAATAATGTTCAGGTGGATGGGTATGTCAATAATACCAGAATGGGAATGGTGTTGAAAGCCTTTGAGAGATCAAGGTAGGCTGTGTCGACCTCCTTACTCTCATCTAATGCCTTGGTAACTGTCTCTAAGAAGTCCACCAGGTTTAGGAGGCATGGTCTGCCCTTAACAAAGCCAAACTGGGAGGGGTCAAAGGTTTGGAGGTACCCAATGTCTCTGTGACTGAGATCCATAATGATGTGCTCCATAGCCTTCCAGACCAGGCTAGTCAGGCCTATAGGGCAATAAGTCCCATGGTCCATTGTGGCACCACCTTTGTAGAGTGGGATAACTGTTGCTGTGCACCATTCAGGGGGCACAAAGCCTGAAGTGAGGCTATTATTAAACATGGTGCATAGGTGGGGAGCCAGTACGTTCTGAAGTTCATGTAAAACGGAGCCCGGGATGTTGTTCGGTCCCATGGATGCTGTGATATTGGCTTTAGAGTGTGCAGCTTTTACTTGCGTAGTTGTGATTACAGGGACTCTGCACTCTTCCTGTATAGATATGGGCCCTTTAGGGGGTGAGAGGGGGAAAGGTAGCAATGAACCTATCTGCCAGGATGTTGGCAATATCAGTTAGTTCTGTAATGTTCGTGCCTTTGTGCTGTAACTCAGAGCAGATCTGGGTGTTGACATTGAGATATTTTACATAGCTATAGAATGCTTTGTGGTTGTTGTTGGAATTAGTGGCAGTTTTGTTTCCATAGCTAGCTTTGGAGGATCTTATAAGGGATCTCACCTTCTTACTGAGGCTGACCAGGGAGCTCCTCCACGCATGGGATTGTACTCTCTTTTGAAACAGTGTCTTCCTTCTGTTGTACAGTTTGTTTATGGCAAGGGACCACCAGATTGGCTTCCTTAATTAGGAGTATAGCGTCTTGGTTCTGTTTGGGATAGCATGATCCATGCACTCGTGTAAGTGCTTAGAGTGCATTTGTGTAGGATTCAGCAGTTGTAACAGTATTGTCCATCTGCACGGGTGTCATGAAGTTCACCACGTCTGTCTTAAGAAGCATGAAGTTGGCTTTGTAGACATATTATACTGTGATTCCCTTAATGGGGGGTGGGGGCAGGATGGATATCAAGGGTGTTCAGCCTATGGTCGGATCGGACCAATGAGGAGTTGACTTCAGGTGTGGAACACCGGTCATTCATGTTGGTAAGGCCTAGGTCTAGGATATTGTTGCCCCTGGTGGGTGTGTGGATAAGTTGATCCAGGGCATTGGTGTTTATCAATTCCAGAAAGCATTGAGTTAATGAGTTGGTACACAAGTAGTTTTCTCAGTTAATGGCGGGGTAGATTCAGCAAGACTATGTGATGAGTGTGGTGTGGTGCAAGTGTTTACCTTCTCCATATGACTGTCAGGGTCAGGCTTGGCTGGAGAGAGCTTTACCTCTAGTTTGGCTAGATAAGTGCATCTCTCACAGGTTGTAGTGTTGGGTGGTAGACGGAAAAGGTTGTCTGTGTACATGAGGCAATGTCTACATTACCTCAAGATGTCCAGATTCATCAGATAGACAGGAGAGAACACTGGCAGCTGACCCTTGGACATGCCTGAGTATAAAACTAATTTCCCCTAGATAAGTGAAGAAACTGAGTACAAGAGCTATTTTACTCTAAGCAAGTGAGAAAAGTATGTACAAAACCTGTTTACCTTTAGGAAATGAGGAAGATTGAGTGCTATAGTAATTAGCTCACGTAGTGCTTACAAGTTCTGAACAAGTGCTGAGCATGAATAAGCAATCCAGATAGCGTCTTGGATAACATAAACACACTGTCCCCCCAACACGTACACAATCATATATCCATGTACACCACAGAGCCCCTGTACCCACAACTATGCAAGTACAAGCTGCACTCAGGCTGCATGGGACCTGTCCACATCCCAGGTTGTATCATACACATATGGCAAAACAAGTTGCTCTCCACATACACATCATGTAAAACATAGCTTCGTGTCAGCTGTCTACACACTGAATGGTGCACATCAACAGGTATCACAACCCACAAAGGGGGAGACACCACTGATAATGGGAAGTACTGCACTACTACCCTGCTGAGTCTGGTCTGAAAGGCCATGAACCTTGATCAAATTATTTGATGTCATCAGTACAGATGTAGATGAGAGTAAGGTTGATTTCACACTGCATATCATAACCTTGTCAGGTCATAGGACATCATCACCCATACTGTGTTCCACCTACACTTGGTATACTAGATGTACATTCCTATGTCACAGGAGTGTTTTGCAATGGGACTGCTGGCAGAACCAACACTACAGAAGTTGTCTGAATAATACATGCACATCACACCAGTGTCAGCTACAGTAAGACAGGGTTAATTAATTGTAGTCCCCCTCTTTGTAGTCCATACCACACAGACTAACAGAAGGCATCTGCCTATTGATGTATGCGAATGACTATGACCTAGGAGCAATAGCCAACTCAGAGTGTTGTGGACATAATACAGAAGGGGCTTTGTGGGTGAGGTGTGTGTGACATATGGCCACAATCTGACAGCAACATATTACATTGTCACCCCTATGTTAATAACCCTGTATCCATGAACTACCACCTAGGTAGCCATCAACATAATGGACACTGTGTGTGAGGGATGCAGCTGGGCAGTTGTCTTTCCTGTGATAGCTACATCACCAAACCCGTCAGGTAGTCATATGTGGCAACCCTAATCATGACAGGGTGCCATCCATGAATATAGAGATCATTGTCCTACCATACACAACACTCAAGTGACCCATATCAGATCACATATTTCCTTTAAGGGGTATTGGCCATGTTCAGATGGCCTACACCAGCCTTCCCATTCCCCATCTCCACTATGTAGCATGATGCATACCCTGAATAAATCCATGTCCAACCCAGTGATGTTGGACATGTTACACATACACATCCTGATCTCAAACACATACTTCATGGACATCCACCTTCCTAGTGCTAGGATCACCACATGCTGGACAGATCCTTGTCCCATACACTTTACATAGTCCTGCCATACTATATATTCCTGTCCAGCAAAGCTGCACATCATCCCCTCTCAGACATGGTGTGATGACCGCATGGTAAATGTATCATTAACCCTGTAGATCAGTTATGTGGCACTGCTCCACCTGGCCCCAGAAACCCACCTGTTGGCTACAGCCAGGTAACCTTTCATCCTAGATTCATACATGGCCCAGGGCATATAGCCTACTAGTTGACTTTGACTGTACATGCTATAGTTGATATCCATCCCTGAAAATACCATCTGGCTAGCCAGTGTCCCATGTGTATCACATGTGCAACACAGGTGATACATGGCAGGATGTTAAATTGCTGTACAGTGCCATGTAGATGTATATGGCAGAACACATACATGTAAAACCTTCCATGA
This sequence comes from Protopterus annectens, assembly GCF_019279795.1. Taxonomy (NCBI): domain Eukaryota; kingdom Metazoa; phylum Chordata; order Ceratodontiformes; family Protopteridae; genus Protopterus; species Protopterus annectens. The sequence continues at coordinate 274,276,840 of NC_056726.1, read as the reverse complement.
GCAAGTCTGCAGGGTCACAGGTCATATCCGTTAAAGCAGTGTAAGTCTTTATATGTGACATATACACAGCATCAAGGGCGACTGCATTAATGTGGACACATCCAGCCATGTGCTGATAGGTAGGAACACCAGTACAGGCAAACAGACATGCCCACATCAAGACAGCATCCACATGGAGTCTGAGCAATGTAATTAGGTGACACACACACACATATATGGTGATAATATCCACTCACCATTGAGTGTCCACAAACATGTCAGTGGTGTCAGTGTCATGTAGATTTGCAAAGACAACTATTTAATTGTAATAAGTGCGATACACATGTATATTCAGCTGTAGCTCTGTATGTCTCTATGAGTTACTGTGACCTGTCAACATCATTATGTCTTCCAGGTATGTTGCGTGCAAGGCTACCCCCTTTTACCCGCTTGGAGGATGAGGCCCTCATCCCATACCTACTTGACAATCATTATATCCTTTTCAGCCATGTGCTGCAGGATGCACATCAGCGGGATGCCCTGTGGATGGAACTTCGCAGGAGGGTTAATGATGTGGGTGGCCACAACCGCACATACCAGCAGGTGCGCAGACACTGTACAGACCTCATTAGATGGGCAAAACAGCTTGCAAATGCAATCACCAGGGAACAAGGTGCAATAAGTGGTGGGCCACCAACCCTATCCCCACTTACACGTACCGAGAAGCTAGTGGCCAACCTGTGGACACCTGCATTACAGCATCCACAAGCCTTAGCCAGTATTGTGGGGGTGGGTGTCTCTCAACCACCAAGCCTGGAGCTGCTTGATAAGTCACTACTGCACATATAACAACTATATTCCATATAGTTGCATGTGTCACTGTACAATATGTAATGTAACATCATATGCAAGGCATGTATACACACATGCCGCATACTATAGTATGCTACTCTGTGTATGCACACATGTGCATACACCATAGTATAGTCTAATGTACTGGTGTATGTGTTAACATGCACATTGCACCCTGTAGCTATCATACAGGCATGAATAATGCTCATACTGCTGTGTTACTCCTATTTAGGTACCTCTGGCATTCCGCTGCGACAGCAGCCCGTTGCAGGTGAGACTGTCATTATTTATCAGGCATCGTAATGCACAGATCTATCTGCCATGTGGCCATTTACCACATGTACACATAATGTCTGGTCCTGTCACAATATACAGGTTGGACCTGCAATGCATCACAATGGCTACCCATGTGCAACACATGCAAACTATGTGAATCACCAACATGAATCCTCACAAACTGTCATTGCCAGATGTGTGGACAGCTGTGCATACAATAGTGGATGTGCTGTTTACTGTAGGGACATGTACTACAGATCAGAACTACACACGTGGGGAATACAAACAGTACTACACAGTGAGCTGGATTATGGCTAGCCCACAGGATTCACTGGTGTGGATCATAGCCCTGCTATGAATGCCACACAATGTGATGTGCTATCTTGACATGTTAATGTCATCTAGTGGCCTGGCTGCAACACTGCCTAACTATCCTGAAAAACATATCTCACATACCAAACATACCACCCTTTGTCTGCATAACCCTGTCGTCAGTGGAGCATATGACATCTATGGGTATATGTCATATGGGACAACACAGACATGTGAAATAGATGCCCGTCACAATAATTTGGCCAACACATGTACACACATGGCCATGGAGGATGGCCAGAGACATGAAGCAACACACACAGTAGACATGATGTGCTTGTGTGTACACCCTGTCGTACAATGGCTACACATGGTGCAACTATGGCCTTTGTGTAATGGTTATATTGCAGATGTGGAACACTAGACATCCTACAGGCCTGTGCACATCTTGTGCAGGCGTAACATCAGTCCACCACATAAGATGTGTTGAACATCTTGAGTGTGTCACGACATGACAGCAGTCACCTGTACAGTATCCACATCAGCCCACAGATACAGTACATTCCCCTTGCTGGTGTCAGACATCAATGTCATACTTGCTCCACGTGTGTGTGTGTGTGTGTGTGTGTGTGTGTGTGTGTGTGTGTGTGTGTGTGTGTGTGTGTGTTTGTGGGTGGTATACAGATGTCATGTGGGACATCGTGTACCGACGTGTTTGCCATGTCTGGCCATAGTTGCCAGGCAGCAGCAATATGGTTACAGATGTGCAGGGGTGTTATCCGTATACCCTTCAGTGACCTGTGTCACAACATTGCACATTATGGTTTAGTGTGTATACACCTCATTGACGTGGGTCACATTCCACAGTATATATGTATTGTATCTGACCACAGTCATGGCTATGAACTGTGTCTATAACTCACACTGTATAGCAATAGAGATGCCTCATGATTCCCTGCAATGGCCATGCACATCAGCTAAATGTGCAGTATATCTGTAGGGCGGACAGACAACATTGCATTGGGATACCATTACCCCACTGTATATTTGACAGGACACCATTGTGTTAAACATGTATGCATGTCATTGCACACGTCAACAGATCACATGTCATACTACATGTGATTGTCAAGGTCATATGCCACACATCAGGCAGGTGTACTGTTAACCTGTGCTGGTCTACATGGTATAACACAAGGATGTATGCTAACTACTACTATGATTGTGTAATTTGCATGCCTTCTGCTATGACACATGCATGCTGTTGTGTGCAACCCAGGGATGTATGATAACTACCACTATTATTGTCTGCGCTGCATGCCGTCTGCCGTATCACATACATGTTGCATGCCTTCTGTCATATCACATGCATGCTGGGTGCCACAGCGTGTGTCTGTGTGTCTGTGTGTGTGCCTGTGTGTGTGTCTGTGTCTATTGTATGGATTGTAATGTACAGTTCTTGTCTGCCCCTCACAGGTGATGTAGGTGCGTTGCCTTCCTTTGGTCTGTCTGATGTTAGTGTCCCCACAGACTCTAGCAGTGATGATGAATGTATGATTAAGGCACAGGCAGGGTTGTCAGGGGCTGAATCTGTGCCATTGTTTGCCATTCCACCTATATCTCTTTCATTCCCGCGCACATATCCCACGCCTACACATACTCCATCACCAGTGGCCATAGAGGAAGGACAGTTGGCATGTGGTAGCTTGGAACAGGAAAGTGCGGGGACTATGGAAGGTGTGCCTGTACAACATGGTGTCAGCCAACTGACTGGTGGTGGCCCACACAGGCACGTTGACAGTGCTGCTCGTAGGAGAACCTCTGGCCAATATGCCCCTGCAAGACAGAGCGCAGCAGCTGGTGTCACCAGACGCATGTTTCAGGCTGTAATGGAGACACAGGCACATGCGGAATGGCACAACAGAGAAGATCAGAGGCTTCAGAGGGCTGCTGTTCGTTCATTAAACAACAACATCCAGGCAATGGTAAATTCTCAACAGCAGATTGCTGAAGCTTTGGATACACGGTTGGGTGATATGATTGGAGTCCTTGACCATGGCATGACAATCCGCGAGTGTGAGCTGTCTGTGTTGGAACATCTAGTAGGAGTGAGGCATCAGGCACGTGGACATAGGCCTGCTACATCACCTGTTTCAGGTCTAGGTGAACAAGCTACCTCACATGTCCGCTCCCATAGTGGCGGTAGCAGCAGCAGTGCAGCTGGTGCTGTGCTGTCCACACCATGATACAGCAGGCCACATGCACATGGCCCTGGACGGTCCCAACAGGGACATGGTTCCAGTGGACAAGTGTCATCAGACAGTACCCAATCTGGACCTCTGCCTGGTAGTGCCCGTGCAACCCCTGGCAGGCACAGGTCACATGTCCATGGCCAGATACCGTGAACTGTAAAACCTGGCCTGTACAGTCTGCAGCTGTCAATAATACCCCTGTGTAGGCCAGGCACATGCCAGAACTGCGCGCATACATACACGCACACATCAGAAACATATGTAGGGCACTGCAACATACACATGCATAACATCCACACACGCCCAGTTAGATCAAAGGCCCTAACCCACACACATGATGTCATCCAATGGTGTAGCCTAGGCCTCTGGCAAACATTATCACCCTGTGCATATGATGATGCCTTTGCCACATCCCTGACATCCACACCATCGGTGCAGGGACATGTTCATATGATCTGATGCACAGGGCGAACACACTAGGAAGATAAGTGTAGTTTACAATTGTTGAGTACTGTTGACAGGCAGCAGACATACCATGTACTACAGATGTACAATGCATTTCTTACTGTTAACAGTATGTGTCTTTTGTAATAACAGTAACTGCATGTTGGTCATGATGTTCTGCTTTCCTCCTTCAGGTCTAATTGCACGTGCCGGTGGATGTCAATGTTTGCAATTAATGTCCCATATGTCAATGTGGACTACTCACAGGTATGTATGAATATACCAGCATGCAATGGTCGCTGCCACATAACAGTGAGAATGCCCCACGTTCCAAACACGTCTACTGATCCAAGAGCATGATAGCTGTGTATTAAGCTACTGTGGCTACAGATATGACATCCATACTGGGTAATATCACAGGTACAGTTACATGGAGTGGTGAGGTAAGAGAGAGGTCTAGCTGATTACAAGGGTAGAGGCCAGTAGGAAGCGTGATGCCTCATTGGGAAGCAGTAATACATGTTCCCATGACAGGATGCCAACACACAACTGGACTCACACACTCAGGTATTGACACACATGTATTCAGTGACACGGTAACACACCCACACACTCACGAATTCACCGACACAGTAGCGCACACTCACACACAGTTGCTACTGTTGAGGTGAGGACCCCTGCATATGTGCAAATCATCATTAGAGTACTGTGCACCTACATGACGTGCCACAGAGAATACACATTTACAGGTAGTCAGTATGGCCTAAGACTGGGGACATCAACACGGATAGTAGATTGCATCACCTGGATGGGGGGAGGGTTCTTATCAGTTCAGTATGGTAACATACATCCTCACTCCAGGGACCAGACAACCATACACACACACACACACACACACACACACACACACACACACACACACACACACACACACACACTGTGGCATTCACTATTGAATATACCTATGTCACGCACATACAGATACCTCACATGTGTGAGATACACTCCCCTGCCTATGTGCTGCTTTCTACATTGCAGTCTGTACAGATGTGTACACTAGTGTACAGGAGAGTGAGTAACAATTGAGATGTATTCCCCACCATACGTGACATATATGGACACACATGCAAGCACACATGCCAGTACTGTGAATCAAACACCTGCCTAGCTCATAATATGTATGACAGACTTACAGCAGTGCTGCATGTGTTACAAAGTGTACTGATGCTTCCTTTGGCAACAGTGCTGATATATGCACATGGGATGTCTTAACTGTTACAGGTGTCAAGTGATTTACCTTCGGTGTCACCCTGATCGCTGTCTATGTTGTGTGTTATGTCCTTCAATTAACAAAACCATTGCTTACCAGTTACACAGGTTATTGTAGGACCACTTGTGACACACCTGTGAGCCGTTCTCAGCAAATATCCATCTGCAAAGATGCCCCACCGCTTAGTTATTTCCACACATCTGTCCATACTTGAGGTACATCTTTCCGTACATTCAGCATATTACCATATACAGTTGGCAATGTTGAGGCTGCATTGCAACTGCATGATGTACTAAGATACACATCACCTGCATACATCAGCAACTGCATACGCATGGTCCTACAATCCTGTCATTTGGGCATGTTTGTAGGCATTGCAATTGGTGGACATGTGTAATGACATACATGACACATGGACTGTTGTATGATATGATAGGTGTAATGGGTGACCGGTACAGAGGGAATGTTACCTCTGTCAAAATTGATATCACACCTTATGTACTGTTAGCATTCAGCAGCCATGGACCTACATTCCATGTGCATGTGTGTAATGGCTGTAGCCACCTGTCTGCACAAAGGACAACAACAGCTATACTATTTACATGTATGTTGTGTGTGTGTGGCATGTACATATCCAGGGCAGGTACATGTATGTCATATCCAAACATGGGTGTGTACTGGTGTACATCAACAGTCATCTGCTAATGCTGTAAATAACCATGGACCCCTGGTATGTGTACAGCTGACCTGGTTACAGAAAGTGTATCATTGCATTGCATAACACATGATGCAACTGTGTCAGTACATGTGTACTCTCGACAGTTGATGTAGAGCTTGGTACAGTCCACTGGTCAAGGGTCACATGGTGGTGAACTCTTATATGTCCTACAACATATATGGATGTGTGTTGGTGGTCCGAGGGCATGGTGGTGTCTGAGGTTTACATCCTAGAATGCAGCATTTGACACTGTGTCCTGCACCTGACTCATCTGTGATGCCTTTTGTGGGGGTACCGGTCAGTACATGTGAGTGGCCTCTATGTATGTGGGGACACCACCACCTGGAGCGGTCCATACCTGTGTTATGGCCCACATGTCTGGTTCTGAGGTATATGATGGTAGTGCTATTGTGCACTACAGAGCCTTCAGCCAGGTTTTCCTCACTGCACAGATGTCAGTATTCCCCATTATTGGATCTACAGTCAGCAGCTGTGATTATGGATGCTACACATCTAGCACTGGTTAGCATAAGCATACAATGCAGTTGTCCTCTAGGTGTCAGGGTGTTATCCTGTGTTTAGGAATGGAATGGCACTATATGGGCGGATGTGACTTGGATATTATCTCCACTCCCTTGAATCATGGATGCATGTGATATGTGTCAAAGGCCTGCCTACTGTCATTCATGTCATCCCAGAATGACAAACACTGGACAATCTCGTACTTAAGCAGGACATTGGCTCATTGTGTTGTTCAAGCAGTTGCCACTCCTAGCAAGGCTCATTGTGTTAGTCAATCAGTTTCCACTGCTAGCAAGACATCACTGTGAGTGGTGGTATTGTGCTTGGTATAGGATGGTACATCTAAGGTGACGGACAGCAGCAGATGTTGTGTAAAAGACCGGTGTCAGATATATGTAGAGCAGCCTTCCTGCTAACAATGACAACTACTAACACCAGAGCCCATTACAATGTGTTCTTTATGTCTAACTGTAATAGAATGGCCACTGTGGCCTTCCATGTTTAGAATCAGAGTGCATCCCAGACAGCCCTGTGCTACTAAGTGTATGAGCATGCCCAGTATAACCTTGTGTAGATGGACACATAGTGCATTCCAAACAGCCCTGTGCTACTAAGTGTGTGAGCATGCCCAGTGACACCTTGTTTCGGTTATGTGCCTCTGTGTATGGGCATGGCCATTGTAACCCTGTATAGTGATAGTAGTCGTCCATTCCACAGATTGGCATACTCCAGGTCAGGATGGATTCCTACTTTAAACACACAGGTTTACAGGTATGTACATCTTAAATGCCAGCATCCCTGTTGATGTCTGCATTCCTAGAAGGTCATAATGACAGACTTGAAATTTTTAGTCTGTGTGGCTAGACTCGTAACTATGTAGTATTGTAATAGTGATCTGTAGATAAGCAGGTGTTCCATTCTCAACACTGGTGTGTGTTTGTCTCCGTCTGCCTGAGGAGTGAATAATGCTTTTAGACTGCTCACACTCCATACAATTCTTATACCCACCTTTGGCAAGGCTGATGATGTCACCCACCTACAAATACACCTCTGGAAGTGCTGTGTCTCAGTAATCTTGGTAGCGCATTCTGTAACTGCGTAATGCTGTAATGTAAAAAAGTAGTTAGGTCAGTGTTCTAATCCCAGACTCGCCCAGTGTGTGTGTTTGTCCCTGTCTGCCTGAGGACTGAATAACGCTTTTAGACTGCTCACACTCCATACAATTCTTATACCCACCTTTGGCAAGGCTGATGATGTCACCCACCTACAAATACACCTCTGGGATGCTGTGTCCCAATAATCTCGGTAGTTTTTCTGTAACTGTGTTATGGTGTAATGTAATAAAATAGTTAGGTGGGTGTTCTAATCCCAGGCTTGCCAAGTGTGTGTGTGTGTGTGTTTGTTTGTTCCCATCTGTCTGAAGACTGAATAACGCTTTTAGACTGCTCACACTCCATACAATTCTTATACCCACCTTTGGCAAGGCTGATGATGTCACCCACCTACAAATACACCTCTGGGAATGCTGTGTCCCTGTAATCTCAGTAGCGTGTTCTGTAACTGTGTAATGCTGTAGTGTAATAAAGTAGTTAGGTTGGTGTTCTAAGCCCAGGCTTGCCAAGTGTGTGTTTGTCCCCATCTACCTGAGAACTGAATAATGCTTTTAGACTGCTCACACACCATACAATTCATATACCCAACTTTGGCAAGGCTGATGATGTCACCCACCTACAAATACACCTCTGGGAGTGCTGTGTCCTAGTAATCTCTGTTGCATGTTCTGTAACTGTGTAATGCTGTAGTGTAATAAAATAGTTACATCAGTGTTCTAATCCCAGGCTTGCTAAATGTGTGTGTGCTTGTCTCCGTCTGCCTGAGGACTGAATAATGCTTTTAGACTGCTCACACACCATGCCATTTCTATACCACCTTTGACAAGGCTGATGATGTCACCCACCTACAAATACACCTCTGGGAGTCCTGTAACCCAGTAATCTGGGTAGTGTGTTCTGTAACTGCATAATGCTGTAATGTGCTTAAGTACTTAGGTCAGTGTTCTAATCCCATACATGCCTAGTGTGTGTGTCTGCCTGCATGAGACAAATACAGTGTTTTTTAGAGTATGCACTCTCTGTACAAATCACATGACCACAGGTGTGCTGCAACCCAGTATTGGCCATAGCGTGTGTCCTAAAAGCGTATTGCTGCAGTGTAATATGGTAGGTAGGGGTTTGTATACAGGACATGGCAAGTGTGTGTTTGTCTGTCAGAGCCTGTGTAGAGGTGGCTGTGAGTGTCTTACCATTGGACATGTTGGGGAGCGGATTTTGTAGTTTTCCTATATGGTGTCTGTCTTATTACACATTGGCCACCTCACGAGGAGTACAGCTGTCAGTCAGCCACAGGACTGTGTTGGCAAACCAAACCCCTACATGTGGCAAAAGGTCTGGTGAACAAAGTATGCAACCCTACTAGTACATGGTATATGTCCCGCACCCATGTGCCATGCACAAACAAACTTGCCTAGGATATCCTGCTATGTTGCTAGTACCATGCACATTGATGACAGATAGTAGGCATGGTGTGAATGCAGTGGCCTGCAGGGAACTTGGCACCCTGTACAGCGGTACAATAGACACATATATGCGGACATTGTGCCTTCACTACGTTCTACACTGGATGCCTGCAACATCTGTGGTACCATCAAATGTGATCCACAGAGGCCATACAATGTTGTACGCATGTGCCCTGTATGGACCCATGCCACTGACACTATGGAATACCTGTATCATACTATCAATGCAGGTGCAGAGTCGACCTGCTCACTATAAGCAGGTTTTGCCACTCCAGGCCAGTATTGGCATATCAGAGGATAACAGGCTGTGTACACAACATGTGCCTGCCAAACCAGGTACACCTGTACATGTCACTGTACAGTATTGTGGGACATGCACATCTCAGGCAATGTCCATGTGAAGGACTATCAAACACAGACATGGCATGCATTGCAAAGCTATGGCCATACACATTGGTAACCAGGATGTCAGGGCAGATCATGCAGTACCCATCTGTGTGGGACATTGCAGACACTACACCCCTGCACTGCACACCATTGTCAGGTGACGTGATGCCAAGGATTACCCCTCACCCAACCTTGTACAGCCATCTTGCACAGCCAACCACTACACACCCATGAAGCAATGCATACATGCATGCCAGTACTGGCACCTTGTGTCTGTGTGTGGGTTTTGATGCTCCCATCCACAGTCACTCCCAGTATAACCCTCATTGGCATACCAATAGATGTCAAACACTTTCACATGCCCTGGCCCATAGAACCTCCAGATATCCCCTGTGGTGCATGTAGTCCTGTGCATTACTGCAGTGTGGCAAACTAGGGAGTTAGGTTGTGTATTTGTGGCCCTAGCAAAGAGTGTCAATGCGTGTCCATTACACAGTGTGGTTGTGGTAACAATGGCATCCATTCATGTGGACAGCCATGTGTGCCACACCTAATGTATGTCTACTATATCTCTGTTGCAGATGTCACTCACCTACACACATATATGTTCTTACAGCACAGCAACATGTTGCCTTTGTGGCACATGTAGTAGCATCATGCATATGTCATAGTAATGAGTAGTCAGTCAGGGGTTTGACCTCTGTACTGTTAGGCGTGTGGCAGATGATGCTTAGGGTTAGGTCTCCAAGCCCTTCCCTGATGTACTTTGCCTGTCCCACCCACACACTCTTTGGTGGATGTGAAAGAGTACACCTGCTCAGCAGCAGCATGTGTATTGTAAGTTTTGGACAGGGTCAGGTGATGGCCTCTGCACCTACTGCAGTCCTCCTCTAGCTGATTGCATGTGGAACAGCTGTGATGGTGCTCCCATGGCCATTCACATGATAAACACAGTACACTATCTAGGAAAAACATGTTGGTATTTGGCCATGACAGTCGCTGTGAGTGGTACCTGGATGTGGTGTTCTGACATGGCATCACAGATGATATCTGGATGTACCTCAAACATTATACACGGTGGGAAATAGCCTAAAGACAGGAGGGTGATGTGCCACACATGACTACAGCATGTAAGTGTAGCTATGCTGCATTGAGACTACTGCCTGTTTAAAATGTGTGTGGTAATGGCTATTCTGCATGTTTTAATACAGACATGACAGTAATCTGTTCGGAGGGGCCCCCATCTGTAGGGCCATCTGTGAATTGGTCAGTGTGTGCACCCATTTGTTTCCTATGTTACACACTGAACACACATCTGTGCACAGCAGAAGCATAATGTGAGGATTGCAGACAGTACATGATGATAGGGATGTGTTACTGCCATCGCATCCCTGACTGGACATGTGTCACATGAAACAGTGGTAAGACAGACACTGTTTGGGGTTCCCAGTGACAAGCCAGTAATGGGCAACTGTTCATAACTGAGGTCACAAATCTACTACACATTGTACAGATGGCATGCAGTATATATGCATGTGCTGGGCTCCCTCTGCAGATGTATACCATCTGTTGTGTTGGGTTGATGGTGATATCTATGCATACTGCTGTAGGTAATTCTGTATGCTGTTGTCTATCACTAAGCCATATGTGGGTTTAAACTGCAACACCATAGGCTGAATGTGTTGGGAGGTCCCGGCAGACCCTCCTGTCCCACTTCAGCTGACCATGGCACCGAGTACCAGCACATCTGGGGCCCAGCCTTGGACATCAACCTCTGTTGGCTCTGCACCACCTTCTGGTGGTACCACCACTGAGGATGGAGCATGTCCCCCCTGGGAGCAGGACCAGACAGGTACATGTCTGCTGTTGTGCGGTCCCGGACATGTTGCGTTGGGGGTTCACTAAGGGGTTCCGAAGCCAGATACACAAGCTCAAGGATGAAGTGTCATATTTACAGGGTGATGCTGCTCCTCTTGGAGAGCCCCCAGCACTGCCTCCTTTGCAGCTATGTAGGTGCAGTGGCAGTTGCCCATGGCTGGTAACCTCCATCCCACTGTTCCCATGGGCTTGTGAATGCCGAACACCCATCCCTGTCTGGGGTGTATCCCCCCACGTGTCATATACCAACCCTGTATGCTGTCTTTTCTGTGATCCTACCCTACCTATCCTCCACGGCCATACCTACACTCCTTCCCCTACATCTGACCCTCACCTACAGAACCATAAGGCCAATCGGCTCCTAGGAAAACATCTGCCCTATACATAGCTGTCCATTTCACACACATGCCCATTGGACATATGTAACCCTTGTAATATGCATCACAACATACTCCTGTTAATCTCACCCCTGTCCCACAGGCACACAACCCTGGTATGCACATCACTCCTAAATGGTTCAGATACACATGATGAGGCCGACCCTATTGTACACACAACACTACCGATCCCTCTATGGTTACCCCATTTACCTTTATCATGATGATGATGTTGCACACAGCACCTTGCAAGAGTACTGTTCACACATAATGATTGGACAGGTACTATTATGTTAATGTACATTGCATGCACAGAGTGATGTATATGGCCAATGTACAACTATTTGCGTGCAAGAATGACACATGTCTGTCTGAGGGAGTCTTGAGATCACATAGAACAACACCACTACATATTACAGATGTCGCTGGTGTTTCCCGTTTCATTCATTTGTAATGCTTTCTTGCCACATGGTATGTTCCTGATATATCTCTATATATGTATGTACCTATATGCTGGACATAAACACTCACATATACATCTACATGATGGGATACATTCCTATACTGTTGAATGACTGTGCTGTATGATATGTTTGTGGTGCTGTCCATTGTCTATATATCTGCCATGGCATATTGGTAATTCACATTAGCTGTGTGTGCAGGGTCCTGGTTCCGACCCTTGCAGAGGACGTTTATTTGGTTGCAGGGCAGAGCAAGACCATTGGATACAGAGGGAGTAAGGCACATTAAAGCAGTTGGGAGCGGGTGTGCATTGGTTTGCATGGTGTTAAGCTCTGCTGACCTCTGGTTACAGCTTCTTACATT
>NC_056726.1:274206673-274259173 GCF_019279795.1 Protopterus annectens | reverse complement strand
ATGTGCCATAGTCGAACTTGAACCGTGAATGCCTGTTCATTAGGCGGATGCTCTAACTATTACACTATTGGTGTTCTGCTGCATTTATATGTATACCCATGGTTCATAGTTACCCAGACACATGCCTCAACACTTCACTTACACAGCAGGCATCCATTTTCCAGTTGGGAAAACCGCACTACTACACATGCGCCATTCCCTACTGCTCTAGACCCATGCCGCATGTTGACTCACTCCGAGTATATTCAGACCTTCAAAGCCTATAGTCTTGGCACATACATGTGTCTTATTGTCAGGGTATTCAAGTGGTCATCCGGGTTTAGGCTTTTCCGACTGGGGACCGGGTCAACCCTGTACCTGTCTGGAAGTCAGATTTAGCATGTGGGCAAGGTTACTCCCACTGTTAGCATCCTACCTGTGGTTAGAGATGCAGGGATTTTGGCCATCTCTGGCCAGCTTGATATGTCAGCACTAGATAATACGGGTGTTCTGCTTGTTTTCTTTCGCATTCATTATGAATGCTTTCTTGTTGACATGTCTGTTCTGTATACATATATATGTATATATATATATATATATATATATATATATATATATATATATATATATATATATATATGTGTGTGTGTGTGTGTGTGTAGGGTTGCCACCCTTTCAAATGCCCAAAATGGGACATTATTGGTACAAACATCAGATTTTGCAGGCCAAAACATGCCCACAGCCAGTACAAAGGACAGAACCTCACTTTTTGGCCTAAATGACAGCATATTCTTGTAGCATTTTAGTTGTTTATTCTGTTTCATATAACATTTAGGTGTTTCAAATACAGAATAACTGTTTTATGCAACTATTACATAAATATAGGGTATTTTGTCTATAAATCTCGGACATCTGCCATTGTACATTATTTGTACAGGACACAACTGACCAAAGAGGGACTGTCCCTCGCAAAGTGGGGCAGGTGGTTACCCTATATATATATGTGTGTGTGTGTGTGTGTGTGTGTGTGTGTGTGTGTGTGTGTGTGTGTGTGTGTGTGTGTACATATATATATATATATATATATATATATATATATATATATGTATATATATATATATATATATATATATATATATATATATATATATATATATATATATATATATATATATATATATATCTGTGTACATATGCATGCATACACATCTATATGATTTAATTACTTTGATCATACTGTTGAATGACTGTGCTGTCTGCTATGTTTGTGATAACATCGAAGTTAGGTATAACTGCCATGGCTTAGTGGTAAATCACATTGTTTATGGCATGTGAATTTTTTGCTCATATGGTTTATATACAACTATTAATCCCAAGCAATGTGAACTTGGCAATGTACAATTCTGTTTCAAATACATTGGTTGCTTGAATTAAACACAGATAACTAGATCATACATTAGTCAGGCACACCACATCAACACCCAGCTGGGAATTTATCCATCCAGGTACAGTGTTTTATAGATTTAGTGGCTCAATAGATGCAGTTGGGCGTTACTAATAATTTTTACATTTAAATGCCACGAGTTGAACCACCTGATTCAGTTTAACTTCATTAATTTGTCATTTATATGAACATTGGACATTTCTCTTTCTGGAACAGTTGCCAACATAGTGTAAATATTTAAATAAAACAAAATCCACGTCAGCAGAACCAGCAGCAAAAAATCCAATGTTAAGTGTTTTATTAACATCCACTTTTCGTTCAAAAAGACTGAACTTCTTCAGACAGACATCAAAAGGTAGCAAATGTAAAAAAACTCCTTAAATACACAATTAACAACACATGATACATTTGAATGGACCAACCAACTGGTTAAAACTCACTGACATCAATGTGTGGGAAAAAGCTGATCTCAAAACTTCTTAAAGTACTACTGCATACAAAAGTCGAATCTATGAAAAATGTGTTTTAAAAACAAAACAAAATGGAAATATATATAAACATAAAATGTTTAAAATGTTTAAAACCAAAAAACATAGTATATAAAACCTTTTTAATGACAAAAGGTAAAAAGTCAAAAATAATAAAGGAAAAGTAGTAATAATAAAATTACCTCTGCATACTTCTAAGTTTCAAAATGCAAGCTAAACTTACTCTGTCATTGAGACCTGGAAGTCTATATGAACAAAGTTTCAGTTGCCAAATCACTTCTAGGCACTCTAATAATAGTTGGAAAGGACCCCCCCTGATGTCAAAGGAAACCTGTCCTAACACCCTAAAAGTAAAACTGTGCTGAGGGTGGTCATTAACATGTTTCGCCAAAGCATTTTCACACTTGTTTTTCCTAATACAGTATAAATGCTCATAGATTCTTTCATTAAAACCTCTGTCAGTCTTGCCCACATAAAACGCTGGGCAAGATTGGCAGCAAGTCAAATAAACAACCGATCGAGATTTATAGTTGAATCTACCAACAGTGGAGAAAGAAGACCCAGCAATTTTAAAGCTCGAACCAGTGGCAATATGCCTACACATGTTACAACTCTCACATTTGAAAGTGCCCTCTATTCTAACACGAGTGTCCTTTTTTGTTTCTAATATCCGTTTGAGGTTGTCACCCCTTCTATATATAAACCTAGGCAAATTACCAAACCTGGCTTGTAAGGCATCATCACACAAGAAAATACTCCAGTTCTTGACAACCACCTCCTTAATTAGGTGAATCTCAGCACTGTAATTGGTGATGAAAGAGATAGAAGTGTCAACTTTCTTGCTGTCTAAAAAGACTTCAGGCATAACTGGAGATAGATGTTCTAGTGAACAACTTGTGAACGAACTGCTTTGTAAAATAGGTTTATAAACACCCCCGTACCTTTTAGTCTGGACCTCAGTAACCAGGTCATGAATAAACTTGTCTGGGTAACCTCTGTGTAGAAACAATCCCTTAATAAACTCACATTCTTCTAAAAAGGATTCATCATCAGTTACCATTCGAGCAGTGCACACAAGTTGCCCCTTAACTACCCCTCTTTTCTGGTGCCCAGGATGGGCACTGGTGAAGTATAACATGGTGTTAGAGTAGGAACTCTTCCGAAATATTTTAGCCTTAAAGCTACCAGCAGAAATGTCTTTTTATAAGTCTACATCCAGATAAGAAATTCTAGAATCAGACTCTACAAATGTGAAGTTCAAAAAAGACGTGCTGGAGTTGAGATAGTCCATGAAGGTTCTCACATCATTAATTGAACCTTCCGTCAGTGTAAAGATGTCATCCAAAATCTGGTGTAAAAATTGATTTTGAACTGACCGTTGTAATTGCCAAGCACATATCTGTGTTCCCATTCAGCCACAACAATGTTATGACAATAGACATAAAAGACCTCTATACGTCTATTCCTCATGCCACAGGGATAGACTGGGTCACTGACCATTTATTGCATCACAATGCTAGCAGTGTAGAAATCAGATTGGTGCAGGAACTGTTAGATGTCATTTTGAGGTACAACTTTGTAACATTTGGGGGAGAGATATATTTACAGAAGACTGGTGTAGCCATGGGCTCACCAGTAGGGGCCAGTTTTGCCAACATTGTTATGGCTCAATGGGAACACAGATATGTGCTTGGCAATTACAATGGTCAGTTCAAAATCGATTTTTACACCAGATTTTTGGATGACATCTTTATACTGACGGAACGTTCAATTAATGATGTGAGAACCTTCATGGACTATCTCAGCTCCAGCATGTCTTTTTTGAACTTCACATTTGTAGAGTCTGATTCTAGAATTTCTTATCTGGATGTAGACTTATATAAAGACATTTCTGCTGGTAGCTTTAAGGCTAAAATATTTCGGAAGAGTTCCTACTCTAACCCCATGTTACACTTCACCAGTGCCCATCCTGGGCACCAGAAAAGAGGGGTAGTTAAGGGGCAACTTGTGCACGCTGCTCGAATGGTAACTGACGATGAATCCTTTTTAGAAGAATGTGAGTTTATTAAGGGATTGTTTCTACACAGAGGTTACCCAGACAAGTTTATTCATGACCTGGTTACTGAGGTCCAGACTAAAAGGTATGGAGGTGTTTATAAACCTATTTTACAAAGCAGTTCATTCACAAGTTGTTCACTAGAACACCTATCTCCAGTTATGCCTGAAGTCTTTTTAGACAGCAAGAAAGTTGACACTTCTATCTCTTTCATCACCAATTACAGTGCTGAGATTCACCTAATTAAGGAGGTGGTTGTCAAGAACTGGAGTATTTTCTTGTGTGATGATGCCTTACAAGCCAGGTTTGGTACTTTGCCTAGGTTTATATATAGGAGGGGTGACAACCTCAAACGGATATTAGAAACAAAAAAGGACACTCGTGTTAGAATAGAGGGCACTTTCAAATGTGAGAGTTGTAACATGTGTAGGCATATTGCCACTGGTTCGAGCTTTAAAATTGCTGGGTCTTCTTTCTCCACTGTTGGTAGATTCAACTGTAAATCTCGATCGTTGTTTATTTGTTTTCTGCCAATCTTGCCCAGCGTTTTATGTGGGCAAGACTGACAGAGGTTTTAATGAAAGAATCTATGAGCATTTATACTGTATTAGGAAAAACAAGTGTGAAAATGCTTTTTAAACATGTTAATGACCACCCTCAGCACAGTTCTACTTTTAGGGTGTTAGGACAGATTTCCTTTGACATCGGGGGGGGGGTCCTTTCCAACTATTATTAGAGTGCCTAGAAGTGATTTGGCAGCTGAAACTCTGTTCATATAGACTTCCAGGTCTCAATGACAGAGTAAGTTTAGCTTGCATTTTGAAACTTAGAAGTATGCAGAGGTAATTTTATTATTACTACTTTTCATTTATTATTTTTTTACTTTTTACCTTTTGTCATTAAAAAGGTTTTATATACTATGTTTTTTGGTTTTAAATATTTTAAACATTTTATGTTTATATATATTTCCATTTTGTTTTGTTTTTAAAACACATTTTTCATAGATTCGACTTTTGTATGCAGTAGTACTTTAAGAAGTTTTGAGATCAGCTTTTTCCCACACATTGATGTCAGTGAGTTTTAACCACTTGGTTGGTCCATTCAAATGTATCGTGTTGTTAATTGTGTATTTAAGGAGTTTTTTTACATTTGCTACCTTTTGATGTCTGTCTGAAGAAGTTCAGTCTTTTTGAACGAAAAGTGGATGTTAATAAAACACTTAACATTGGATTTTTTGCTGCTGGTTCTGCTGACGTGGGTTTTGTTTTATTTATTTCAGTTTGTTTTAATTTTTCTGTTGCTTCATAGTGTAAATATTTGTTCCTTATACCAATAGTTATTAGGAACCATATTGAACATTTTTTCTTGTTTGTTGGATATTTTAGAAAAACACATTACACTGGTTTCTTGACTGCATCGATATCTATAAGGATACTTGGATTTCTTATTGTGGCTAATTCTACCATTGATTATAATTTTTACCCCATGGTTTATATCACTCGGGTTCTTCTTAAATTAGATGTTCCAAGCCAGATTTTGGATATTATTTAGGTCTTTCCATTTAGGGTTTTGGCAAACTTTATAATACCATATAGCTATTCCTTTTTTATTACCTGAAGTAGACATAGCTTTCTGTACAATATACTACAAGCTGTTTAACAAAGGTTATTATTGTCTTTCTATTTTGTGAATTGTTC
Source organism: Protopterus annectens (assembly GCF_019279795.1). Taxonomy (NCBI): domain Eukaryota; kingdom Metazoa; phylum Chordata; order Ceratodontiformes; family Protopteridae; genus Protopterus; species Protopterus annectens. The sequence goes on along the minus strand of NC_056726.1, from coordinate 274,253,509 downwards.
CATGATGGTTCATTTTTTGACGTAGCATTTCCAATTTTTGGACTTTGGCTATTATCGTCTGTCTCTCCGAACCAATTATCATATAGTATTGCTTTATCTAATCCCAAAAATTTTTATTTGGTATTACATTTTATTATTTTTCACTGACATTGAGATGGATCTTCTCAGTTTGGTCTCTGGTTTATCAGCTGATAGGGAAAACCTTGGGGCCTTTGGATTAGGTTCTTGTACATCCAATGTCAATACAGGGGAGGCCTTGGGCCCAGAGTCAACATGTGGAATAGCTTTTGACCAGTTACACAAACATCTTAGATCTCAGAGATCAAATGTTTGGCATTCAAAACTGTTCAAGGCTTATATTGCCAAAAATATAACACCAAGGGGACTCAGAGTGAGAATACAACTGCATGTGGAGGAAGCTGATGAGGAGCTTAATAATCAATGGACAGCTATTCAGCAACATGCTACTATGTCTTTTGTAGAAGCACTAGCCAAGTTTCACGATCGAGTTATCGATCGTGAAATCAATGCAGTCATGAAACTAGTCAATGATGTACAACCATTTGCAGGGGAAACATTCTTTAATAAACAGTTGACCAAAGTGGCATCAGATCTAAACAGTTTGGAGGAACAATTGAAAAAGAGAAAAATCAAGAAATTTAACAGAGACCAACTAGATTATCAAAGTACCAACCCTTTTAGCAACACAAATAAACATGTGAGATTCACACCACATTCAACACAAACTCCCAAACGTAAAAGACCTAGGTCTATTCTTAGAAATCGCACTCCAGACATTGGTTCATCTACCGATGACCTTTCTTCTTGTACTGACAGTGATCTGCAGGCTGCATCAGGTTCACCGTCCCCGAAAAGAACACCAGCATCTATCCCTTTAGGCCCAGATATCAACGAGGGGGGAGAAAACATAAGAAAAATAAACAGCATACAGAGCCTACTGAAATTAGCAATGCCAAAATAAATGTGATACCAAATGTTAATGTTTTTAACTTATCAGACTTTGTGTTGTCACCTTTACATTTGTCTGTTCTTAATAAAGGTCTTACATTTATACCGGGTTTCATGGTATCTGAAGATGTATTAGCACAGGACGTCATGTCCTTTTGTAGAATGTTGAATTTAAAATTGCATTTTGGTGATATGGATAAAAACTATAGTCAAGATAAATTAATTTATCATAAATCACGCTTCCTTCCTCCTATGCATCCTATTGTGCATCAATTCCAGAATAGCATACTCAAAGATCTACACTTTTCCAGGTCAGAGATACGGTATAAATCGAACAATATCACATTGGCTGAGAAACAAGCAATCAAGGAATTACAGAACAATAGCAACATAGTCATCATTTCTGTTGATAAAGGTGGGGCTGTAGTTGTGTTAAACTGGTCTGATTATGACAATGAGGCCAAAAGACAACTTTCTGATAATAGATACTATTCTGAAATGGTAATAAATCCCACATTTAGGTTCAAAAAACAGATTGATGATTTCTTGTCAAGTGCAAGGAACAAGGGCATTATTGCTACTGACATGATGTATCAGCTTATGATCCAGGACCTAGCCAATCAATATATTTATTTCTTACCCAAGATACACAAGGACCCGGTAAATCCACCAGGTAGACCCATTGTTTCAGGGAAGGGTTACATCACTGAACCATTATCACTATATCTTACCAAACATCTCAAGCCTTTGTTATCTTTTGTACGATCATGGTTACAGGATACTACCAATTTTTTACAAATCATTTCTGATACTCAGTTGGAACCAGATTGGTTATTGTGTACACTTGATGTAAGTGCCCTTTATACCAACATAAGGGGGTTTGGAGGCCCTGGCCTATTGGCTGGAGTTTGCCGACTTATACCAGCCTGATTTCAACCAATTTTTGGTTGGTCTTGCAGAACATGTCCTGACCAATAACGTCTTCTTCTATCAAGATATTTGCTATTGGCAAACAAACGGTACAGCAATGGGAGCATCGTTTGCCCCTATTTATGCTGATTTGTTTATGGCGTTTGTTGAAAAGCATATTATCTACAACAGCCATAACAACATTTATCTTGAAAACATTGATATTTGGAGATGTTATTTGGATGACTGCTGGATGGTATGGAAAGGAGAGATCCATCAATTATTTGATTTTTTAAGGTCTCTGAATGACAACAAATGGGGCCTTCAGTTTACAGTACACTATGATATCAACACCATTACCTTTTTGGATGTACTGATTAATAGGCTACCAGACAACAACACACAATACCAGAAAGTATCCTGAATACAATACCATCCTCCATGCCACCAGCTTTCACCCCCCACATATTGCTAAGAATATTCCTAAATCCCAATTCATCAGAATGAAGCGTATCTGTTCTGATGAATCTTCCTTTCAGGAACAAAGAAAAGACCTCACAAACAGATTTAGATCTAGGGGTTACAAGATGGGGCATGTTCTGCAAGCCAGCAATTTGGTTGATACATTCCAGAGGGATGATTTGTTATGCTACAAAGAACACAATACCATGGTATCACAACCGATTAGGTTTACAACTACATATGCTAGATATTCAGACATTCTCATCCATACACAGACACTGGAACATTTTACAACGTGACCAAGAATTGGCAAATATTATACCAGATAGATGTCTTTTTTCATTTCGAAAAGGCAAGAATCTAGGTGGCTGTTTTAACCATTACAAACATTCTCATGACAATAGGCAGTCTCAGGCATTACAAACTACTCTTACAGGGGAACCTCTGATTGGTTGTTTTCCGTGTGGTCATTGCACTAATTGTAACAAAGTAAGTAAATCTAAACAATTTACCAGTCGTAATTCTGCTACACTTTATGATGTTAATTTTTTTTGCTAACTGCAGTACTGACTGGTTGATCTATCTGGCTACGTGCACTTGTGGATCCTTCTACATTGGGCAAACTTCACGTCCCCTTAGACTCAGAATATCTGAACATGTAAGTAATATCAAAAACAAAAAGGTCAACAATGCCCTATATAAACATCAACTGTTGCACAAAACTGCAACATTTTCCTTTATGGTAATTGATGTTATAAAAGGTAACAAATTCAACAAAACAGTTTGGCACTCAATTCTTAATTCCAAAGAAAAAAAGTGGATTGTTAAATTAGGTGGATTATTCCCACCTGGTCTAAATGAACAATTTTAGGTGGAACCAATGAACTTTCAGCTGCATGTACTTAAACAGCAACATCTGAATATTTAATTTTACACTGAGGAAGGCTGTGTTTTTTGTGCCAGCTGAAACCTGTCTAGTTGTTTGTTGTTTTTTTATATGTCTTTTACAGTTATATAATAAATGTTCTTTCAGGCAACAGTTTGCTGGCTCACTTGATGTTTTTCTGAATTTTTGCCTTGAGCCGTGCAATTGCTCACGTGCAGGAGGTACATTTTTGATGGTATTGTCAGGGTGTTCAAGTGATCATCCGGGTTTGAAAGTCAGATTTAGCATCTGGACAAGGTTACTCCCACTGTTAGCATCCTACCTGTGGTTAGAGACGCAGGGATTTTGGCCACCTCTGGCCAGCTTGATATGTCAGCACTAGATAATACGGGTGTTCTGCTTGTTTTCTTTCGCATTCATTATGAATGCTTTCTTGTTCACATATCCGTTCTGTATATATATATATATATATATATATATATATATATATATATATATATATATATATATATATATATATATGTGTGTGTGTGTGTGTGTGTGTGTGTGTAGGGTTGCCACCCTTTCAAATGCCCAAAGTGGGACATTATTGGTACAAACATCAGATTTTGCAGGCCGAAACATGCCCACAGCCAGTACAAAGGACAGAACCTCACTTTTTGGCCTAAATGACAGCATATTCTTGTAGCATTTTAGTTGCTTATTCTGTTTCGTATAACATTTAGGTATTTCAAATACAGAATAACTGTTTTATGCAACTATTACATAAATATAGGGTATTTTGTCATTAAATCTCGGACATCTGCCATTGTACATTATTTGTATAGGACACAACTGACCAAAGAGGGACTGTCCCTCGCAAAGTGGGGCAGGTGGTTACCCTATATATATATGTGTGTGTGTGTATATAGATATATATATATATATATATATATATATATATATATATATATATATATCTGTGTACGTACACATGCATACACATCTATATGATTTAATTACTTTGATCGTACTGTTGAATGACTGTGCTGTCTGCTATGTTTGTGATAACATCGAAGTTAGGTATAACTACCGTGGCTTAGTGGTAAATCACATCGATTGTGATTTGTAGGGTCCTGCTGTCTAGCCTGGCTGATGTGGTTTATTGTATTGCTGGGAAGAACAAGGGCCGTTGAGCAAAGTGCGAATACAACACATTTCAGCTGCGGTTTTCCGTTTAACCGCTGATTCACGTCATGCAAAAACCTTCTACATTCTTATTGTGATATGTCACCCCAGTTCACATTTCAATGGTATTATATCATTATACAGCATTAAATTAGCAAGGTATGCTCGTATACGGATTACGTGTCATAAATGGTGCGTGCTGCAGTCGAACCAACAAAGTCTTCTCGATAGTCGGATGCTCTAACCACTACACTATTGGTGTTCTGCTTCATTTATATGTATACCCATGGGCCATAGTTACCCAAACACACACCTCAACACTTCACTAACACAGCAGGCATCCATTTTTCTGTTGGGAAAGCCACACTGCTACTACACATGTGCCATTCCCTACTGCTTTAGACACGTCCTGTATGTTGGCTCGCTCCAAGTATATTCAGACGTCCCAAGCTTATAGTCCTGAGACATACGTTCATATCATGGTCAGGGTGTTCAATTAGTTTTCCGATTTTCGGCTCGTCTGACTGTTGACTGGGACTGCCCTATACCTGTTTGAAAGTCAGACTTAGTACAGGGACATAGCTAGTTACACTTTTAGCATCCTACCTGTGGTCGGGGATGCAGAGGTGTGCTATATCTATTGTGACCATGTTCATTCTTCAGATATATATATCTATATATCTATATATCTATATATATATATATATATATAGAGGTCTGTACATACACATGCATATGCACCTACATGCTTATTTACGTTTCCCATACCGTTGAATCACCGCCACTTACCGTCGCGCATACACGCTTGCATACCCCTTACCTAGGGTTGCCACCTTTTCAAATGGCCAAAGGGGGGCATTTTCAGGACACACATCAGATTTTACAGGCCGACACATACCCACGGTCAGTACAAAGGATAGAACTTTACTTTTTTGACAAAATGAAAGCTTATTCTTGTAGCAGTCTAGTTGCTTATTCTGTTTCTTGTAACATTTAGGTATTGTACATACAGAAATAACTATTTTATGCAGCTGTTACATGAAATATGGGACATAATTATTTCCTACAACCTCAGGACATTTGCCATTTTAATATTGTTGGTCAGGACACAACTGCCCAAAAAGGGACTGTTGCTCGCAAAGTGGGACAGGTGGTAACCCTACTTATGTCTGTTTTAATGCGCCTTAATCACCCTATATCTGACTGCCACTATTGTGGCCATCATATAAAATTAGCCCTTGCATGGCTTGGACCCGGGAACAAGAACAACATATTCACTGGTTTTACCACTAAACCATCCATGATACATTCTCTATGGATGGTAATTAAGATATATGACTTTACTGCAGCCATTCCACAGTACTGGCAAAAAATGTGACAGTCAGGTGGTGTACATATGTATAGTTTGTTTGTGTCTTTCGGCTTTTTCCCGGTTAGGGGTCGCCACAGCGGAACTCCGGTCCGCTAATGATTGGCAGTAGAGCTTTACGTGCTGGCATGCCGGGCCTAACGCACAACCTTCAATGAAGGAACGCCCTTTCATGCATGTCACCACACCTCTAACTGAGAATTGAACGGGCAACGTCTAACTGTAAGGCGACAACGCTACCGCAGAGCCACCACCGCAGTCCTCATGTATAGTACATGTTACTATTCAAATGTTTCTGAGATGCATATGTATACATTTGCAAGTATACATATTTATGAATTAGACACATACTTGACAACTACTTATATGCATGTATGTGTGATGTGTAGCTATGTGAATGTGAAAGGTATATATATTCCCGATAATGCACGTGGGGAGACGTGCATCATGGTCAGGTGTTTAATCTCGGGTCGTAGGTTCTGCAGGACCGGCTGGAGGCTGAGCAGGGTTGTGGACAATTACTGCTCATACAACTTGTGTCCAGATGTCTACGGGACTGGACATCGTGTCATGACACCAAGTCTAATGTTTAGAATAGATACTTATCCCATGAGGGATATCCAAAAATTGTGGCGACCAATGACTTTGATTCTTTTGGCTTTATGAAAATGAAGTAGGGTTATACATGCAAGGGATAAATAGTTTGCAATCCTGAGACTGCCTAGGGTGAGACTGCCTTCTAGATATGAGTAGGGGTCACTATGTGCAGATATGGCTGCGCAAAGCTAGCAGCCCAAGTATGGGGGGTTTTGATGGACGTTCAGGAAGGGGTGGTGGTGTGCTGTGGAAGGGATGATGGGTATTCAGTTATGTATACAGGTGTGTTGGGGTTGGATGGCTCAGTTCAAGCCAGACCATTATGTGTGTGTGTGCTGGTAACGTTTCTATACATGTGTATCGCACATTTTAATGTTCATATGTTTGTGGGATTGTATTCTACAGTATGGCCTGTCAGGAAATATTGCGGATGTGAATGTTTGTTCTTTGATTTTCTTTCTGATTCACCCACTGCTCCCTCGTACACCTCCAGTTCACCTATTGCGCATCCAACCCAGTCTCCCCTTGGTGAATTATTACATTACCTGTCACCCCCCACCCCCATATTCCACACACACCATCCAACCCTTCTCTGCTTGATGGCCCATGGCACAGTCAGCAGAACACATTGCGTACACTACATATCTCTGGTACCAATATGGTTGTGAGGACTACCCTAGCATTTTTGATCTTCCACATGCTGTACTTCACGCACATAGGTACACACAAATACTTATCTTTCATGACATGGTAGATAGACCCGGGTAATACCCGTTCATCTTTGGGCCGTCCTGACAAGGATGACTTGGCCAGATATTGAGCAAATGCTCTGATCATTGGTAGGGTTGCCACCTTTTCAAATGACCAAAATGGGACATTTTCAGGACACACATCAGATTTTACAGGCCAACACATACCCACGGTCAGTACAAAGGATAGTACATTAGTTTTATGCCTAACTGAAAACTTATTGTTGTAGCAGTTTAGTTGCTTATTCTGTTTCTTGTAACATTTAGGTATTTTACATACAGAAATAAGTATTGTATGGAACTATTACATAAAATGTGGGACATAATTATGTCCTACAATCGCAGGACATTTAACATTTATAATGGTTTTGGTATAGACACAACTGCCCAGAGGGAGACTGTCCCTCACAATGTGGGACAGGTGGTAACCCTAACCATTGGGCTAGGCTTAGTAAATGGCAGCGGCGCACTAACATGCTGCGTTTCGCTTCCACTTGGTATAACAATCAACACTACAATGGAATACGGGCATGGGGTTTTAAATGTCATTTGTCTGAGGGAAGGGGACTCAATATTCAGCTACTTGCCTTTGTGTTTACTTTTTATTTTGATGTTCACAAAACTGTCTTGTATGCTTTGCATACATTTCAGTATCCATGGACACTGACAGGAGTGATTATTATTAGAGGCAGGCTGTACTAGTCAGCATTTTAGGTTGCACGTATGCAGCTGACATGTTCACACCTCTGTGCAGCGCTTAGATATGCCCCCTGCACTCGCGCACGTTTCCTATGCACGTGGACATTGTGGCAGCGTGCCTTCATTAATATGCATGTGGTGCTGCTGTGCCATCTCTATGCCACATGGTCGGGCCAAGGCTAACGCTGTCCTTGCGCCGAGCTTCATGAATCCCGGGGTATATCTTTTTACTTGAATTAACACATTAGTAGTAGGCTATGCATTTTGATGGCCATGAGATTAAAGAGGGTGGCAACTTATTTTTCATTTCTTATTGTTTTAGCTGCAAAATGCAGTTCATAACATTTAATATACAGTTCCTAATAATCTCTGAAACTATCACATTAATTGTTTTTTTTTGTCACTGTCAGTATTTGCTTCATTCACTGCTTGTGATTCCCTTTTGCATGTTTTTCTCCCTTCTTCTGCAGCACTGATGGCTGGTATAGTGTTTCTTTTTGGGGGTGTTCTTTAGTGTAACTGGTTGTCATGGGGCTGTGATATGATTTTCATTACTACCTTATCATGTTTTTACCCTTTGCCTTTATGCATAACACAAAATAAGTAATGAATGTAGACACAGCTGTTGTCTCATTGTTTTTACATATTTAGAAAATACTACATTTAATACTGAATCTGAGAAGCAGACATGTTTGCTTTGGATGTGATCCAAGATTGGATACTATGATGTTATTAAGATTAACTAGAAATTTAACCCACCCCTGAAAGTAAGCCAATATAAAACACATATAACTGAGAAATGTGTTAATACACAGCATGTTGTTTCTTGCAGTCTTTAGTCATCCCCAGTCTGTGCATAGCTATATCTCAGAAATTCACTTCTACACACATGACATGCACAGTCAGTTTTGCAATAATCATTGACACGTTTTACACGTTGTCATACTGTGTACGTGCCCAGCAGTAACACTTTAGGGAAAATGACGCATTTTTTCTTGCTCTGACCTACTTAACCTTTTCCCATTCCAAAAACTATGCCCATTCCTGTATCAAATGACATACTTTCTTTTCCCAAGGCAATATTAATATTAAACTACCATATCTGCTGAAGCTTAACCTGGTCTGTTTTCTGCCTTCTAATTTCTTCCTTAACACTAAATTCAATGAATGTATGCTGAGTGCTTCCTGTGCTATGCCTTTATCATAGTTAGTGTGATGCTGTCCATTTAAAGTTTCAGGGCTTTTGCTAATGTGTCCACTGCATGCCTGCACATGCAGTCACCTTGCTACATGATAATGCCATCTTTATCAGCAATACTGCACAGTCACGACCTTTGCTATTTTTTCAAGGAAGGTGGCCCATCATGCACACTTCTTTTACTGCCACATTTTCTATTCATGCTCGGCTGTTAATCTGACCTAGCCTTCATGGATCTGATCATATGACTGTCTTTCCCTTACATCTGTTAAACTGTGAATAAATACGTATCTGATAAGTTGTTAGCATGCTCTACCTGCCATGCTAGCACCACTGTTCTATAGCAAAAAGCACCAGAAAAGTCATGGGAGAGTACAACACCACTTTGATTTTCGCTTTCCTCAGCAAACGCACAACAGCATAAAATGCCCACCAATTCATCGTCTTAGCTGTGCCCTGGAGTGACTTGTGAATGAAATGTATGTCTTTTTGTAGGAATGACATCAATCAAAAAATACACAACTTGCCAAGAAGGAGAGACATAGCTTGTGGGTAAGTGAACCTTCTTCATATACAGGTGGTTTAGGTTACTTATGATTTTGCAGCTGTGGTCATACAACTCCTTTACATTTCTTATAATGGTTTTACATTGATTGCAGTTATCTTTAGCAGCTATCCTCATGGACAGTACATAACATCATTTACATTCTACCGTCTATCTGGGTATAAGTTTATGATCATGCCCTGATAAAAGTATTTTTTTCTTATGAGTTCTAGCATTTCACTGAACTGATTATATGCCAGGTTTCCCATGATGTTCAGTCTGCAGTGTAACATCAGGATATAACACATCTCTTGTGTTCTGTCACTTCCAGACTTTTGATATCCTAGCCGTAAGAAGTTCAGCCTAGTTTGTATCAGCTATGAAACAAGGTTGAAGCAGTATTCTAATATTTTGTCAGAATCAGAAATAAATTATATACATAAAACATGTACATGCTTTAATATTTGTATCATTCAACTTACTGAAATTTTAGAAAACTTTTATTTAAACCTTATAGGTCAATACGCACCTACATTATTTTTTTAAGAATTTGAACAAAAGCTACAAGAGGTCATTGTTTGGCTTTTTTTATTTGCTGACCAGCTATAACCCACCTGGTATGTGCCTCTTTTCACAGGTGACCCAGAAACATTCATCTGTTTTGTGGTCTGGGGAGAGCTGAGTGACTTCAAAACGAAGGCTGGAAGATTCATATTCAGGACTACAGGTTGGCACTGAGTATCAGCTCTCCAGCATAATATTTAATGCTGTACTGCCAAGAAGGTAGCTCCCATCTACCACATATGGAGTGGCAGCTGTTTTGGCATCAAATGGTTATACCACTATGATTCTGAAAAGTAGATGTAATCAGCTCTAGAGAAGAGAACTACTTAAATAGTACTTCTGGGACAAATGTAGACAACTGCAGTTATTTTACTTTTTTGCCTTAATGGTCTATGCCTCATATGTTCTCCCTTTAAACATTGCTACATATAGTTTTAGGTGATCACTTTTGAAAACACTAAATAAGGACCATCAGATGATTCTTTGCAATTCATTCAGTAAAGTGTATAAACTCATATTAAAAGTTACCATGATACATTTTACATTACTAAAGTAACTCCTTGATAGAATTCACATATTCTGTTATTTCTAATTTTATCCATATCAGTGTTGCTGGGAAGCTGGAGTCTATCCAAACACCCAGTGATTACAAGACAAAGAAGCTAAGCCAGGAGAGGATGAAGGAGAAGTTCTATCACAGGAAACATAGATGGACAGACACACAAACACATGAATACACACACACACACACACACACACACACACACACACACACACACACACACACACACACACACACATAAACATGAACATAAATGCATCATATGCATGCACTCACTTGCTCACTTGTGCACATCACACATGCCATGCACACCTACAGGTAAGCTGGGAGATCACAAATTCATCCAAGGCATATCTTTGAGACATGGGAAGGCTTGAACCAACTGCCAAAAAAAAAATACAGACAAAAAAGGAGCACATAGAATCTACATAGAATGAACCCAGGCAGCTGAGAACTGAACTGGAGACTCAAACATTGTGAGGCAGCAATGATATCAATGCCCATGCCTTCCCCCAGGTTGATCCTCTATACCTGTTTCCTCAGCTCAGCAAATGCTCTATCAACCTCCTCATAGTAACTAACCTCATCTACTAGCAGTCTTACTGTGCTCTAAACAACTTTGTTCTACTCTTTGTACTCCCCATTTCTTTCTAACACCACCATACTCAAAATACAATTTTTGGTAAATTATGCATATTCCCATTTATAATATTACTGGTCAAGTAAATATTACTAAACATACAACTAACGTGTCCTTCTACTACATTTACATGCTAAAAATGTTTTTTCTCTATAAGCTAAAATGTTTTTTTTTGTATTTGTTCTTTGTATATGTTAAATGACTTTGTATATGTTAAATGACTTAGTTGTATATTAACAAACTGTGGAGCTTTTCTCCCCGGGTTTCCGCTGAAAGTGGACATACATCCAGTCACATTCTCCCAGACAACAAATGTAAAATAAAATAAATAAATAAATATCTACTCTACCACTGTCCTTGATATCATGCTAAATGTAAATTATGAATTAAGGACTAACAGAGTAACAACTTAAGTAATATATTTATTCAATCAATGAAATATTGTTTTACAATTGCACTAATGATTTGATAATAGTTGGCATCAGGCTAAGAAAAGTTATTAAGATATTAATGCACTGGATGTGTAGGTTTGTGCAATTTAATTAGTTTTTGGGAAATGGATCATAGGAGTCGATCTGGTTCATGTATTTCAAAGGTATTGGCTAGGGAGGGGCAGAGAGAGGGGTTGCAAATGCGTTTGTGTGCTTGGATGAGTTGGGTATAAGTAAAGAAGTTAGGTAGCTCCAGCCAACTTAGTTGGTGAAGGGAATTACAATGATGAGAAGAGGCTCTGTGACCTGCAGCAAATTTTGATATCTTGTTGTAACAAGATGAGAGTTTTGTCTTGTGGGAAGATTGCAGATTGGTGAAGATAGATGCACCATATAGGAGGGATGGGATGAGATATGTGCTGGCTAGTGTAAGCCTGGTGGAGGGAGAGATGTAACAATTGTGGTGGTAAAGCATACCAAGTTTTTTATGTTTTTTTTTATATTTACTTGTTGATGTTTGTCGAATTTTAGTTGATCATCAATGAGTATTCCTAATAATTTAGTATTAGAGACTATTTCTAAGGGAGTATTATTTTTTGCTGGTGATTACGGATGATTGTTTATCTAGGGAAGTGGTTTTGTAGGCAGTGAATAACATAGATTTGGTTTTGGTTGCATTAAGGGCTAGATGGTTGTCTAGCATCCACTGCTCAGTGAAGAAGGTGCTTTGTCTTAGATTGTTTAGGGTGGGGATAGAAGGAGAGGAGCAGATAATAGTAGAACTGTCGGCATATTGTGTGAGGCTGGAGTTTGGAATGGCTTGGTAGAAATCGTTTATGAATACGTTGAATAGCAGGGGCCTAAAATGGAACCTTGGGGGACACCAGTGGATGTATTAAGGAAGGGTGAGATGGCTTTTTTCCATTTAACTGCTTGCTGCCTATTTGTGAGGTAACTGGAGAACCACTTGGTAGAGGAAGGGGATAGGTTTAGTTTGGAGACTTTATTAAGAAGCAGGTTGTGGGAAATTGTGTCAAAGGCCTTAGAGAGGTTGAGGAAAAGGGTGGATACGAAGTGGCCAGAATCACATGGTTTGTTAATTGTTTCTAGGAAGGAGAGGAGGGCAGTGGAGGTGCTATGAGTAAGTCTAAAGCCATGCTGTGTAGGGGTAAGGAGCTGGTTGTTAATGAGATAGGGTAAGAGTTGTTGGTGGACACATTTTTCATGAAGCTTGGAAACTGGTGATAGGAGAGCAATAAGGCAGAAGTATGGAATGTCATTATTATTGCCTCCTTTATGGAAAGGAATAATAAAATCTTTCTTCCAGAACTGGGGGCCTGACATTCTGAGATGGACTGATTAATTAGTATGCTGACAGGGAGGGCAATGGCTTCTGCAGCTACTTTTAGGAAGTAGGATGGCATTTCATCAGGAGCATTGGAAACAGGTTTTAGTTTTAGGAGAAGTTTTTTTATGGTGGATATAGAGATGGGATTGATGGAGAAGGGTGGAGGTTGGGGGCAATGGATGCTAGGGGAAGAAGGGGTGGGAGCAGGCTGAGGAGGGATGACTGGATTGTTGATGAAGGATGATGTTAGCTTGTGTATGGACTCTATGAAGAAATAGTTAAATTGGGTGGATAAGTCCATGTCTGATGCATCTGGGTTAGGGCAAGGGTTTTCTCTTTTCCCAGTGTTGAGGAGAGATAAGATTCCTTTCCAGACTAGTCTGGGACTGGTATTGTGGTTGGTTTGGAGAGTAGAGAAATAGGCTTTGCGGTCTGAGGTAATAAGTTTTTTTTACTTTATTTTGTAATGTTTTATATTCAGTAAGGGTGATAGAGTTTTTATTTTTGTGGTAATGCGTCCAGGCTTTGTTACGGAGTCACATAGTAGCTACAGTGTTTTTTGTTAACCCGTGTACAGGGTTACTTTTTATACATTTTGTTTTTAGTGGGGCAAAGGAGTTGAGCAGGTTTGTGAAAGTAGAGTTAAAGTAGGAAAGAGCATTATCTAGGGGAAGAGTCTTTAATAGGTTCCAGTTAGTGCTTTTTAGTACATTTGAGAAAGTTTCAGGATTGAAATTTTTTAAACAGTGAGTGGAAATATAGGTGTGGGTTAGTTGCATAGAAGAGGGGAGATGGGGAAAAGTGGGGAAGTGGTCAGCTAGTGGGCCTTGGAGAATACCACTATCTCATATGTAGTGAGGATGGGATACTAGAATCCAGTCTATTGTACTTCCAGTAGTGGAGTTCTTGGAATGTCTGGTGGTGGACTTGATTAGTTGTGTAAAGTTCTATAAGTTAATATTGAGTAAGTTAGTGGGAGATTGGATTATGGCCCAGTTTATGTTAACATCACACAGGATTATGGTTTCATGAGTAATATTGTTGGAGACCCAAGAGAGAATGTCTTCAAGGGATTAGACATTGTTTCCAGGGGGAATATAGAGGGAGAGAACAAATATAAGTTTATGCTTGTTTAGTTGGAGTAGGGTTGGTATCATTTGTGCCTTGCCAAATTTGGGGAAGGGTTTGGTATAGGGGGTGACTAGGAGGGATGTTGAGTATAGGAGTGCTACCCCCCCCCTTTTATGTGTTCTGTCATTCCTTAAGATGCAGTAGTTGGGTGGTATTAGTTCAGAATCTTTTATGTGGGGCTTAAGCCAGGTTTCTGAGATGAAGAGAATATCTGGCTGGTTATATAGAAGCCAGGCGTGAAGGTTTGCAATTTTGTTACATAGGCTCTGAGTATTTATAGCTGAGAAATGGAGAGATTTACCTGTTGCTGGGGGGATAGGGTTAGGGGGTTGCATTCAGTGTGGTGGAGTGGCCAGGTTTTGGGTGAATGTCACCAGAGAGAAGGATAGAGATAAGATGATTGGGATGCATTTGGTTAGTTTGGGATACCTAATGTAGGTAGTGAGTTTTGTGGATATTTGACTAGTGTAGTTGGGAGTAGTGTTTTTAGTTAGGACTCTATATGGGAAAAGCATGGTGGTGTTGAGGGGGAAGAGACAAGGAGATATATAGGTAGAAGTGTATGTGTCCTTTGTAAGGGATAGGGTAGTGGTGTGAAATTGGGAGGAATGGTTTGCATTGGTAGGTTGGGTGAGATAGTTTAGGTACATTAAGGTCATTAGAAGTATTATTTGAGTAAGTATGGATAGAAGTTTGAGGGTCATAATGTTGGTTTGGCTGATAGACTGAGTTAATTTGGGAACTTAGTTTGTTGGATTTTGAGAGTTTTTTTTTTTTTTTTTTTTGTTAATTTATCAGATAAGTAGTGTTTGGTCGTAAAGTCTGAAAGGGTGAATTACTTTTGAAGGGTGATCTGTGGGAGAAGATTAATGGAGGTATAATGGGTAATTGGGATTGGCAAGTGGAAGAGGTGGGAGTGGTTTGCTAAGTATAAGTGTAGAAGTAGTGGGGTTGGGTGGAATTTGGGGGTAGGGTAGGGGAACAGAGTGAGCCCACAGGGTGAATGGAGTGGGTAGAGCCAAGAGAAGGAAGAAGCAGGACAGTGAGAAAAACAATCAGTGTAGTGGAAGGTAAGTTCAGAGGAAGGTATGCAAGGGGGTAAAAGGACATTTATAGTAGTGGTGTAGAGAAAAGGATTTGAATGGTTCAGAGTGGGTGGAACTAAAAGAAAGAAATGGATGAAGAAATAACTGTTAATTGTACTAAGAGAAAAATAGAAAAAAAGAAAGTTAATAATGGGTAAAGGCTGCCATCTAGTGGTCAAATCCTGTACTTCTAGACAGTGCCACCGCAATGGGAGACTGAAGATACAAAAAGGCAGCAGGAGAGATCCAGATTGTTGAATTAAGAGGCTAGGATAAGGGTAGGTATGGGGGGATGCAGAGTAAGAAGGGTATGGCTGCTGGTTGTCTTGGGAGGCAGCGTGCTCTAACCACCAAGCAAGAATTAGGCAATATCACATTAATTATAGGAGGTAAACATCAGTTAACATACTTTCTTAGTTCCTTGAATGAGTACAGCTCAGGGAGTGGTTTGGCTCTTTTCCTGTTG
This sequence comes from Protopterus annectens, assembly GCF_019279795.1. Classification (NCBI taxonomy): domain Eukaryota; kingdom Metazoa; phylum Chordata; order Ceratodontiformes; family Protopteridae; genus Protopterus; species Protopterus annectens. Next base: position 274,237,733 of record NC_056726.1, on the reverse strand, counting down.
GGGATGAGGCAAACAGATTTTGATTTTTCTTTATTTTTTGTTCTTAGATGTTCAGCAGGACACGGTCTCTAGGCAAATGTTTAGACAAGTAGGATGGAATGGTTCTTAGTTCCTTGAATGAGTACAGCTTAGGGAGTAGTTTGGCTCTTTTCCTGTTGGGGATAAGGCAAACAGATTTTGATTTTTCTTTATTTGTTGTTCTTAGATGTTCAGCAGTGCATGGTCGCTAGGCGAAAGTTTAGGTAAGTAGGATGGAATGTTTCTTAGTTCCCTGAATGAGTACAGGTCAGGGAGTAGTTTGGCTCTTTTCCTGTTGTTTTTTTTAGTTAATTCTTAACTTTTTCATGGTGAGTACAGATGCTTCTATACAGCTATTGACATACTTGTGTAAGGTTTCTGTGAACAATTCCACATAGGCAGCAGTGCTTTTAGGGTTTATGGGGGCACGAAAATTTTCCAGATTATCACTTAAAGGCAGGAAGTTAGCCTTAGACTAGTTCCTGAACTTTTCAGTGTTAGCTGGTGTTCCAGGTTTTATTTTCACTTCAAAGAGCACCATTTTGTGGTCTGACCTTACCAGAAAAGACATTACACTAGGGAGTGTGCAGCAGTCTCCCATACAAGTGAGTAACAGATCTAGTATGTTTGTCCTCCTGGTCAGCATATTAACAATCTGGACCAGTGAGTTGTATTAATAAAATCTAGGAATCCCTGTGCCTGCATATTTGGTGTTGTATATCATTCCCGGTTAATAGTGGGGTAGTTTAAGTCACTCATGGATATGGTATTGGGTTGGATGGTGAGTGTTTCCATTAAGTTTAAATACATGTTATAGCTTTCCTGGGTCATATAGGCTATAGCTTGCAAGGAATTGGTATGGAATTTTGCCTATGGTAATTTCAATGTTGAGAAGCTCAAGTGTAATGTTCTTTTTGACCAGACATGACAGATAATTATTTGTGATGTAAATCAAGTCACTTCTACCTTTAGTCCTTGCCTGTGAAGTAGTTTGTCTAAATGCGTGGAAGGCATTATTGCCTTGCACTGCCAGTGTGCACTCTGTGGCTGTAAACCATGTCACAGTGACAGTACAGATATCAGCTTTCTCTAGAGGGAGTAGAGCTTGCAGGGAGTAGAGTGTTTTGTTTAGGCTGCTGGCAGTGAGCAGTAACACCTTTAGATTTTTCTTGGTTTTGATTTGCTATGTCAGAAGTCCTTTCAGTTTGGTATTGCCTAAAAAGGCACTCTGGGGGCAGGCAATGTTTTAGCTAATATTTGAAAGTCGAGAGGGGAGAGGTGCAGACCGTCCCTGGCAAAGTAGCATTGTCTGCTGTCCCTCTCTTTCCATGCTGACAAATATTTCACCCCTTAGAATGATGCCAGATACTAAGCCAATTATTAAAATCGGTCATGTTCTGTTCACATTGTGGCATCATCCTAGGAGAAAATGTTGCTCAGTGCTTAGTTCATTCCAGCCTCAGGCATTTATTAATGCTCTTCATGCATTATAGGGAGGTATGTTTCAGGACATTTACACCCATATAGACTATGACTGAATCATACTGGTACTTGTGGTCCAGGATCCTGAGTATGGTGGATCCTGGTGTTGATAAGCAAATGACCGTGATTTTCTCCTTACTCTGTCTCTTGACAAGGACATTGGTGTGTCTCACAATGGAGTCTTTAATGACCAAGATGTTGAATTGTATGGTGGCTTGCCATATGGGCTTAGATGTAGATGATCCATGAGATGGGGCTGTATGTGTTCATGTGGGTGTTGTTTTGAAAGAGTGCATTCAGGGTTAATGAAGATATTTGTTATGTGTACTTCATCTAGAGGTCTTTGGGGGGTTTAGGAAGGTTACAGTGCTTGTTACAGCTAACTAGTTGCTTGTGTGAAACTAGGTATTGGTGAAATTTCAAGGGTTTATTTACAGCAAAAATGTCAACTAAAACTGTCTATGTCTGTATGGGTCACTGGCAAACACTTGAGAGGAAATTAATAAGTAGACCCTGATGATTTATGGATGAAGTATTTAGGGAGATATACTGGAGTTAGTTTAGACAACAGCTAATCAAGCAGTACTTACTGAAAAGAAAGGATAAGCTTTGTCCAAAATATTGAAAAGAGGGGATTCACCTGATTTGCTACTGCCTGGCTACTACTAGTGCTGGTCTCTCCATAGTCTTCATGCTGTTGGGATACAATGCTCCTTCGCTTCTTCTTTTACAGAAGCAACACAGTAGCACCAATCCTATGAGGAAAAGCAAGCCACAGGTTCTGTGGTGATCAACAGTCTTGTCCCAGATGATGCAGGAGTCTGTAGTCTTGTTGTAGATTTTTCTGGTAGATGCCTTTAATAAGCAACCAGACCAGTCAGGAAGGCCGAACACAGACACTCACTACCCAGTCAGAAATGGTCAGGAATCAATGTCCTCTGTTTCTTCTCTCAACAAGAGCAAAATATAAGCATAAATTCCAAGCTGGCACCCATGAAGCAGTTCTCTGTCTTTCTGGTGATCAGCAGTCCCCAGGGAATAATGTCTCTGTACTTCTTGTCTTACCAGGAACAAAACCAAAGCACTAATCCCAAGATAATTACTGAGAGGTAGAATGCAAGCTCACCAATAATTGGTGGTCTTAGACTAGAAGTTGCATATTTTAAAGGTAATGTGGAAAAAACTGGTTAATATCCTAAGAGTTGCAGTGTGCACTAAGCAATTAGATATGAAAGAGGGGGTAGCTTAAGCTTTAGCAATCTAAGTGAAGTTCCACTCATTTTAAAAAAACAGGATAGCTTGGAAGTGGGTGGACACTGTGTATTCTGGCTTCATGGAATACAGTGGGATGGCCAATACATTTAAATAGCTGAAGGGAAGTGATTTCACAAAATGATAATTTTGTGCTTACTGACAGTAGACAATGAAAGAGGAGAGGAAGGAATTAGGTGGTTGAATTAATATAATGGGCAGGCAGCTGCAAAGACTGTTGAGTTTAAAAGCACAACAGCACCAGGGTGGAAAAAATAATGTACGTGTGACTCACAAGAGACACAGCTGTGGTCTGTTTTTTAATATGCAATTTCAAGCAGAAAAACAAGTGAAACACTGTGTAAAGAAAATGCATCACAATATACAAAATAGAAAACAATCAATGAAGAAATCCAAAATACAAGAAAGCAAAAACAATCCATCCCTTCCCTCAATGCACTCTATGGCAGAGTTTGAGTGAATCTTTCTTCCATGCTAACTGCCAGAAATCATAGACATATAGCTGATAAACAAGGGCTTACACGTTTCATCATATAAACAAGAGCAAGGGCTTTGCAGTGTAGCATGTATGAAAACCGACACCATGTTTGACTTTTTATAACTTGTAACCACTACATTTTAATTATATAACTAAATGACATTTAATCTTCCCAACAACAAATTATTTCTTTGCATTGCAAATTTACATATAATATACCTCTATGCATTTTTTCACTATGATCTTTAACTACATTGATCAGTTAGAACTGTAATATACTACTGTATATTATTCCATGCATTATGTAACAATTCTGTTCTCTCAAATGTTGTGTATATTCACTGCTTCTATCTAGAAATGTTATATTATTGTTTACATTTTTTACAGTCTGCTGTGTAGCTACCATAACTTCTCATGTAAATGTAACTCCTAGGCTGTGGCTAAATTGAATCTTCAAAGGATCATTTCACTACCCAGTTTGGCAAACTTAAAATAAATGGGAAAAACAATCTTGAAGATAATATGCAATCAAACTGGCAACCACTAGAGTGACTGCAGCATAGATACACTATGTAAAGTAGAAGGAGTTCCCAAGACAGTTCTTGTGCTAACATTCTGTACCAAATGGAGTGCATGTAAGTTACAACAGGAAATACTACTTATAAAACATTGTAGTAATCAACTCAAGATGTGACAAAAGCATGTACAATGCCACATAGGTTCTTTTCTGAAATCATATACTTAGTCATGGAGATATTCTTTAGGTGGAAAATTAATTAACACCGTGTGACACGTGCCCTTGAAGTTAAGGCTTATGGATGAACAACACTCCTAGATCAAAACATTTCCACACACCAGAATGGTTCCCCATCCAGTTAGATAGCAGGCTAAAGACAAGAGTTATCAGCAGTATATTGTATTAAATAAATGATTAGAAGCTCTGTCTTAGTTGGATTTAATATTAATTGGTTCTCTGCAATCCAGTCTGTCAAAATTAAAAACTCAGAAAGGGTCATACGATGAGATGCATTACGTTGCATACTTATGATTGTTCATGCCATAGCATCATATGGTGACTCCTGAGTGGAGCAAGTAGATGGTAAAAACGGGCCCCAGCACAGATCCCTGAAGAACTCCACAACACAGGTCCAGCTTCTCAGGCGAATGTGCTCATCCTTTGGGATCTATTTAACAAGTAAGAGCTACACCATATGAGAATCTTTCTCTAAATCACCATGCACTTTCCCTCAATGAAAAAGGATCCCATCATCAAGTCAAAGGCAGATAAAACATCAATAAGTACTAAGACAGAACAAGATGTTTGATTTGCTGCCATAAGAAAATGATTCGCAATCCTGATTAGGACAGCTTCAATGTTAGGGTGTTTGCTGATACTTGATTAAAAGGGGCTAGCAATCCATTGATAGTCAGATAAACATTCATTGATACAGTCATCACCTTTGAAGTGTCATTCCTAAAAATTAAAGATTAGAAAGTTATAATTATCAAAGCTATTTGGATGAAGGCATGGTTGATTGTGTATTGTGTATAATTACCAAATTTGTTTGGATGAAGGCAAGACTGTTTATATACAGTATGGGTAAATGACATTTAATAAAACTGGAATTTATTGTCAAATTCCTGATTTTTAGAAATGAAGAAGACATGCTGCAGAAAACATTTTTCTAACAATGGATTGGTGGTGAAAAAAGTTGTGGAGAAAGTTTCTTCAGGCTACAGTTCATTCTTATGTCTGAGGTGAAAAGAATTTGTCCAGAGGTTGTCCTACACTTAGTGAACTGCAATTTCACCAGTTTAAAAGTGCACACAAAGGCCAAATCCTCTCCACTCACAATACCATAACTAATTTATTTGTGCAAAACTTCAATCTATTAAATAATGCTCCCTTGTTAATCATTCAGCTTAGCCTAATATTCCCCTGCATCATTAGACAGTGACTCAAACTAAGAGAGATTACATTTTTTAAAATATTAGGAAGGCCTTGGAGTTGAGCAGTTTGACTCAGCCAGCTATGTTTTCCAAGGAATTAGTACCTGGGACACAATGGACAAGACTTCAGGCCAGATTCCGTAAAGCTCATGGAATCTGGTGCATTACTCCAATATCAATTCAAAACAAGCGGGCAGCATTGCAATATGTTAATGTACAAGAAACTCAGACTAACTCAATACTTAATGGACTATTGTAATATCAATGGTGCACTATAGAAATGTACAAATAATGTATAGGTAATAAGAAATGATTGTTCAAGCACATCATACAGTTCAAAGTTGCAGAAAGCTGATCACAGGTCAAGCATCCTGATAGTTATATAGAAATATATACGTATACACACACACACACACACACACACACACACACACACACACACACACACACACACATATATATATATATATATATGTATGTGTGTGTGTGTGTGTGTGTGTGTGTGTGTGTGTGTGTGTGTGTATATATATATATATATATATATATATATATATATATATATATATATATATATATGTCTGTATCAAACAGAATCTGTACAGTAAGGTAAGGACAGCTTCTAAATATAACTCAATCTGGTATGATAAAGAAAAAAACTGAAAATGTGAACTATCCCAGTGTAAGCCTCATAACATTCATAACATAGATTTTCAGAAATAGACACAGAAACATCTAAAACAACTATAGATATTTCCTTATTTCATCCATTATCTTAAAATACCAATGTAATCCATGCATTTTCTAATAAAAAAATTAAAGGTAAAGGAGAATCATGGCCACATTGCCGTAGCTAACATTTGCCAACAATGGGTTCAAGACTTGTGTGGGGAACACAAGTAATGCACACACCCAAGGAAAGTGGGAGATAGGAAAGAAGATGTGGGGTACGGGTGAAGAAGAGGGACACACAAGAGCAATGTTGGAACAGGAAAATCTGTGGGAAAGTCAGAGGGGCATGGGCATTTTTTGGGGGGTGGGAATAGGCCCCTTTTTGGGGGGGGTAGAAGGAAAGATGAACATAGGGAAAGAGAAAAAATGGAAGGTCATCACTGCAGGTATACCCACAGAAGAATAGCACAACACAAGGCAGTCAAAGGTTGGAAATAACAGGACAGGTAAGTTACACGGACAGCACACTGCAAAACACAGGAAATGGAAAATTGACAAACAGGGTAGGGATGCATACAAGCCATGGTGAAATGCAGAAAAAAACATAACTACCCATGCACTATTGCATTATGACATGTTGCAGACTGTGTGACAGTCATACCTGGATGTGTATGACCAATGGTAGATGTGTGTTCCAGGGTAATAAAATAGGATCACAGCACACATCGGATAAATATACGCATATCTAATAATTCCATCAGCAGTGCACATGTAAGCCAGGCAACATATCACAGATGAGTAAATGCAGGTCTAACACTGCTAGATAACTTCACCAGAGGACAGAATCAGACCTAAAACCATGCTTATAATAGGCAAACAACCAAGCACAGTACCAAAGAGAAGTACTCCAGAAGAGCAACAAACACTGCTACATACACAAGTAGGTGTACACAACCCAAACAAATGTGTAATGGAATGTTTAAATCTTATACACAAGTTGACCTGCAGAGTGCGATGAATATGAACTGCTGTAATAAAATGGTATATGTTCAAATGTCAGTAGACCTAAGCTATAACTGTGTTTCTAGAAAAACAGTAGTAAAAAAATCCAGAACCTGGAAACGTTGAGGTAAAATATAGCATTTATTCCAAACAGGAAAAAAATCACAAAGTTTTGGAATCAGCCCTTCATTAGTGTGTAAAAAAAGATCAAATGCCTTCATTTAAATAGTGAATTCAAACCATAAGACTAATCACATGACACAGTTGTATTAAGCACTTCAGTTTAATGACATATACTGTATACAGGAAAAATGTTACTGAAAATCAGTATAGCCATCAAATAATTAAAACGTTTAACTGAGACACATCCACACAAGATGTTATTTCCAAGTTAACTGTCTTCTTTTTAAAACAGGTTTAATGCTTACTGCTGTATTTAAACCTGGAAAACAATCAGCTTCTAAAAGTGTGATCCATGAGTATTCACATACATGTTCTTTTTGTTTCACTGTTGCAGTCATCACATTTCAGTTATCCTTGCCAGTGTAGCCCTTGGCTGGCCCTAATACCAGAGACTTAGTATTTCTGAGTCAGTTGCTGTCACTTGAGAACTGATGTAAGCTTATCAGTAGTATAAAGTAAGGCATCTGACATCATTACATCAGTCTTTCTTGCTGTGGAGCCCAAAGCAGAAGCAGTTTGCATGAGTGCCAGTCGACTGCTACCTGAGTTTTCATTTCTGATTTGAAGTTGAAGTCTTCTAAAGCTAAGTACCCCATTAGGGATCCTTTTTTCTTGCACTAACTGATGTCAGAAAAAGTTAATAATTGTCTTGCCCGTGGAAAGCAAATATCACACCGAGACTTCCACTCTTACTGCGTCACTTGTTTACGCCCAGACCACGATGTCCCCTGTTGTCACTTCTGTGCTTTGTTCAGTGCCAGAACTATCCATCATCGGACATTTATTGTAGCCAGATATTTTCATTTACAGTCCTTGAATTCTGATATGGCTTCAGTAAGCCATCCGATAGCAGATCTAAAAAAACTTAAAGATAAAGGAGTCTGGTATGCCACAAAACTCTTCTTCGACTAAGGATCCTGCGGTCATCTCTACCTTGGATGGGTCTGGAGCTGCTGAGCAGGTACTGGCTTCTGAGAAAGTCCTTGGCACTACTGAATCTCGACACAAACCAACATCTTCTTTCGCGGCTACCTTTCTTTAAAAAATAACTGAGTTTCTTAAGCCCAGGTTTCGAATGACACCCAAGGAACCGACAACCCACTCTCAGGCACCTGCTACCTTGCCTTAGTTTGAAATGCTTAAATTGACAAAAGACCTTATCAAGCTGATTAGGGAAGCCAAGCTACCCCCTCAAAAAGGAAAAGAGATCTGTCCCCTGTAGTTTTGTCTGAACAAGAGTCAGATGAATCTGATACATCTGACTATGAAGACATGCAACCCCTCTCTACTTATGAGGATTCTGATACAGAGGACTCCATTCCTTCAGCCTCTTCCCCAGAGGATTTTTCCTTTGGGGAAACCCCACATACTTTAAGGGAGCATTTCCAATAGGGGAGTCAGGACTACCCTTCAGTCTAAAAAGAGACTCAGGGAATTCCTAGATCTTCCACAACACACACCTTTGGCCATCCCCCCAGTCCTGAATGTTGTAGATGATGTTTTCCTTGAATTCAGCTTGACTCCTGATGCCCTACCTCCTGCTCCCAAAAAAACAGATTGGTATTATAGAGTCCCTGACTCACACAAATACCTTTTTAAAAATCCAGCAGCTGACCCTGAGGTCATTTCTCCAGGGCCAAAAGTGATTAAAGCAACCTCTGCTAAGAATCCCATCCCCTCAGACAGGGATTCACAAGCATTGGACAGATGGGATAAAAAAGTATACACCTCAGCTACTCTTGCTATCAGGGCACTAAATTGTCAGTTCCATATGCTGAAATATCAGCAACATACCTTGGAACTCCTTAAACAAAAAATGTCTTCCTTTCCTGCTTGGGCAGAATCTAAAGGTTTTCAAGACTTCTGCAACTCAAGTAACTAAACACACTTTGCACTGTGGTTTTGATACCCTAGAAGCTTCTTGCAGGGCAACAGGTGCTGGATCTGTCATTAGAAGACATGCATGATTTAAGGAACAACCCCTGCCAGACCATGTCAAATCTAAATTGTCGGATGCCCCCTTGCACAAAGATAACTTATTTGGCACTAAGGCAGAAGATGTCTTAAAAAAGATGGAAGAAAAAGCAAAATCTATGCAAACAGTTAAAGATTTCTTACAGGACCAGTCCCCTAGGTTCAGCAGGCATTGTCCCTTCAAGCACTGGCCCTTTTCTGCTCTGAGTAAACAGGCCCAGCCTAGGTCCTGTGAAAGCAGATCCCCCAGACAGCAGCCCCAGGGAATGCAAAGATCTAAGCAGTGGACTACCTCTAATTCAAAACCAGGGAGTTGTAATCCGCCCCCTTATGGTTAGAACTGACAGTGACTCACTTCCTCCCGACCTCCCCTCTGCCCACCTTCACTTACCCCTAGGAGAAAAACTCTCCTTTACCTCAAGCACCTGGGCAACCATTACCAAGGACCAATGGGTTCTGAACATTGTGTGTCAGGGTTACAAATTCTCCTTCAACACCCTTCCAACCTCAAAAGGGTTCCCAGATCTACCACCAAATCAGCAAATCCATTCCCTGCTGTCCATGACAGAAGTAGAACATGTTCCTGCAGAACAGATAGGCCAAGGCTTCTACTCCAGACCATTTCTGGTCCCCAGCAAAGAGGGCATCTGGACCCCATCCTTGATCTATCCATTCTAACCACCTTCCTGGTGATCCCAACATTCAAATTGCTCACCCTCCAGTAGCTGCTACCCATGATCTCCAAGGACGCTTGGCTAGCCACCCTAGATCTAAAAGATGCCTACCTCCACATTCCTATCAGAGAATCATGCAGGAAATATCTCCACTTTAGGGCCTGATCTCAGCATTTTCAGTTATCTGCGCTTCCCTTTGGCTTATCTACTGCTCCTAGAGATTTCACAAAATGTCTGGCTCCGGCCATTGCCTTTTGCAGACAACGAAATATTCAAATGTACCCATACTTAGATGACTGCCTTATTCAGACAGCCAGCTAGGAAAAGCTGCTCAAGCACCTGGCCTTTGTACCTCCATAGGGTGCACAATCAATGAAAAGAAATCCAAACAGGTGCCCACCCAAAGGATAATCTTCCTCGGAGCAAGTCTGGACACAGCATCCCAGATGGCATACCTTACAACAAAGAAATGATTTTTCCTGACAGCCTACTTCTCTCAACTGGCCACCAGGCCCCAGCTATCTGCAAGGAAGATCCTGCAAGCTCTAGGGTTCATGGCATCTTGCATACTACTGATTCCATATGCCAGGCAGCATATGAGGAAACTTCAGTGGTACCTAAAGAGCCTTTGGTGTCAACACTCTCAAGACCTGGAAACTCTTCTACCTATAATTCCTTGCCTCAGAAAGGAATTTCTTTGGTGGGCAATGACATGCTCCCACAACAAGGGACTGCCCTTCTCTCCACCTCCCACTGCCCAGACCCTCACCACAGATGCATCAGACTATTCTTGAGGTGTACATCTGGACGGCAGGTGCATACAGGGCCAATGGAGCCCACAGCAAATCACCCTGCACATCAATCAAAAAGAGATGATGACTGTGCAGCATGCCTTGATAGCTTTCAAACCTCCTCTCTCTCCAGGGATTCTGTGATGTGGTACATCAACAAGCAGGAAGGGACTGACTCCTCCCCTTTATGCAGGCTGGCCATGACCCTTTGGCTTACAGTCTCTTCCATGCAACTGCACCTGTTAGCACAATTCCTACCCAGGTTCTCTCATCTCCCTGGCAGACCAGTTAAGCAGAAACCTTCTGGACCCACATGAGTGGCAGCTCAACAGAAATACCTTCACCATAATAACTCAGAAATGGTGAACCCCAACCGTTGACCTTTTTGCCTCCCACACCAACCATCAGCTCAGCAAATTCTGCACCAGGGAGCATCACTGCATGGCTTAGAAAGTGGATGCCCTGTCCTTCCCCTGGGTCAATCTCTCGGTCTATGCCTTTCCTCCCCTTCCTCTCATCCCCAGGGTACTGGTCAACATAAGGGAGGAAAAACCAAAGACCATTCTTATAGCTCCAGACTGGCCTCAACAACACTGGTACCCCTTGCTGCACAGCCTGTCCCCACTGCTTCCATGGCATCTTCCTCAGATTCCAAACCTCATGACCCAGAGAGAAGGGGAATTCATGCATCCCCAATTGCAGACACTCAACTTGGCTGCTTGGCTTATTCCCTGATCCTGAACCAATCTGCCAGCCTCAGTAAACAGGTTATGGATGTTATCCATGAGGCCAGACGTCCTAGCACCAGAAAGTATTATGTAGATAAATATAAAAAGGTTCCGTACCTGGATCCAGGCTAAGGGGGCCAATACAGCACAGCCCTCCATCCCTCTCATCCTGGATTACTTAGCTGACCTACTACACAGCGGTCTCTCTTTCTCTTCTATAAAAAAATCATGCCTCTGCTATTTCTGCTCATTTTCTCACTGAGCAGCCCCTTTTCTCACACCCTTTGATCAAACAGTTCCAGAGAGAGTCTAGCAACTGGAGGCCCTCCAGAAAGGCATCAACACCAGCTTGGGACCTTAACTTTGTCTTGGAAAAGCTCAACCTGCCTCCTTTCAAACCAGCTTCTTATGCAGAGCTAAAATTTCTCTCCTAGAAGGCAGCATTCCTTCTGGCCATCACTTCAGCCAGAGGAGTCTCTAAGCTGCAAGCACTCATAACTGTGGAACCCTTCATCATCTTCCATGCAGACAAGGTATCCCTCAGAACTAACCCATCATTCATGCCCAAGGTGATGTCCAGTGTGGCTCTCAACCACTCCATTCATTTGCCCACCTTCTATCCTAATCCCCAGAACAAGGGGAAAAAGATTCTTCACTCCCTAGATGTGCACAGACTGCTCAGATTCTACCTGAACAGGACTAAATCCTTCACAATGTCTGATCAATTGTTGGTTAGCTTTGCTACAGGGACAGAAGGCAAAGCCATCTCCAAGCAAACCATTTCCAAATGGATAGCACACTGCATCCATTTATGCTACAATCAGCATGGATAGTCTTCCCCCAAGGGGTTCAGGACACACTCCACCAGAGCAGCCTCCACCTCTGCAGCTTTCCTCAGAGGAGTCCCCACCAGGGACATCCTGGAGGCTGCCACCTGGACATTTGTTCACACTTTTACCAAGCATTACCATCTGCCTCTCTTCTCCAAATCCAGGGCAGGGTTTGCCTTTGCAGTCTTGCAGGGTGTCCTAGCCAGGCCATAGCTTCCTTGACTGCCTCCACCCATTTCCTCAACTTTGGGAATCAACCCAAATGTGATGACTGCAACAGTGAAACACGAATAACATAGTACAGTTGTGTACACTTACCGTAAATGTAGATGTTTGAGTGTATTCACTGTTGCAGTCCTGGTTTCCATCCCTCCATCCCCCTTTATTCTCTTTCTCCTTTTATTACCACTCTTCCTTGTTGTTCTCCTTTCCTTACAAGGGACATACTGGTATTTATTTTCCACTGGTGGGGTTCTTCCACCAGAACCTGGTCTCCTACTTTGGGGACTCCTGACATGTTAGGGAAAGAAAAACTGATGTAATTGCATTGGATGCCTTACTTTATACTACTGACGACCTGATGTCAGTCCTCAAGTGACAGCAACCGACGCAGAAATACTAAGTCTCTGGTATTCGGGACGGCTGAGGGCTACCCTGGCAGGGATAATCCAAATGTGATTTGAGCACAGCTGTGATGTATGTTAGGAAATTTTTTTCCATACACAAGGACATCTGGACAGCATGTTCACCATTTTTTGCATAAATGTCTCCATATCCTGTTAGTTTAGACTGTATTTGTCATGTGCCATTGTTTGCAGTCATGACTGTGAAGCATTCCCACATATTGTGTGCCCTATCATTCTACAGGATCTACATTATGACTGATGATACACTCCCCAAATAGGAATGATGCAAAATGGTGAGACATTCCATATGTTAATTATATGTCAGTGTTGATGTTGATGTCTCTGCACCTCCTAACTCCTGCATTCTTCATCACCTGTCTAGGACAACAGTGACACTCACATCATCCTCTGCCAAACAGTATGTGTCTACAGTATGTTGTGTTATACCTCTGGAATGGGGCATGATGACTGTTACTTGCTAACTGATAATGTATTGTTGTATATGTTCCCCTATGACAGTACAATCAGTTTCAGTTCAGTCTTCACCTTGGTTAGTGGAGTACCACCAGGACATGTCAGGTATGTTGTACTATTTATTTCCAGTTATCAGCTGTGTGCAATGTGTAGCATACATCAGATCTCTCTGTTATATAGGGTCCATGAACCTCGCCCAGGCATGTCATCCTGGTAAGTCCATATCGCCATTAACATTGCAGTCATCCAGTTGGCCAATATATCATTACTGAGCTTCATCATGCATTATTTGCACATGTAATTAACCTGTGTTGTCAGAGTCTTCTTGTAGCCTGTCCATTGCCTGCCTCCTCCAGTAGCCTGTCCCCTAATCCTGAGTTGGGCTGTAATGTGGATAACTGTGATAGAACAGCCCATGGCACACAGGCCACAGATTTGGGTTTATTATCTAGCCCAGAAGGGGACAGCTGTGTGGATCATGCTGTAGCCTCATATATTGAGGACAGTGTGTCCACAAATTCTGATGACATGGTGGCAGCAGCTAACAGACATGATAATATCCATGAGCCATTGTCCTATGCCAATTCAGGTGATTAGGGTGACTCTTCCCTACAACCGAGAGGTATTGTGAGTCACAGAACACATATGAGTGTTGCTGCTGTGCATGGATGTGTGTCAGAGGGTGTCCATCTACTATAGGTAAAAGAAAGCTCCCAGTGATGTCATGGACTCAACCGTCTTTCGCTTGCCTGTGCATCCGATCATGTAGTATACCAGCTATGTGTGTTGTAAGACAGTCAAGAGTGCAGATATGATGAGATCATAGCTGCATGAAGCTGCTCAGCATAACAGTGTGTTCCATACCTCTCAACCTCTTACAGCAAGAAATCTGGACAAAGTCTAAAATAATGGGATGAGAAAAGCTCAAAAACAAGGACAGATTTTTTAATATTGCTCATCATCATCATCATCATCATCATCATCATCAATTCCCTTTTTCTCATTTTCTACATGGGGTCAGAGTGTTGTGTTAACTGTCACCATCTCTCTCATTCAATGCCACACTCCTGCCTTCTTTGACACTTATGCCTGACTGCTGCAGATCCACTTACAGAATCTATCCACCTCTTTCCTGGATGACATCATTTCCTCATGCCTTCTTTTTCCTGTCCCAAATCTGCTTCACCAGATTGTCTTCTGCTTTTCTGCCATGTGCTTGAACCACCATAATCTGTTATCTTTGATCTTTTCTGCAATTGGAGTTAATTTGGCTTCTACTCTTATGTCCTCATTTCTTCACCTGTCTCACAGTGTGCATCCTACCACCCTTCTCAGACACTTCACTTCCATCACATCTAGCTTTCTCATCTGTTCTGCCTTTACTGCCCTAGTTTCTGTGCCATACAGTAGTACTGGTCGCACCACTGCTTTGTGCATTTTACTTTTCAGCTTTTTTGGCATTCTTCTGTCATTCACTACAGCTGACAGACTATGCCAGTTGGCTGCAGCCCCTCTGATTCTAGCTTTGACTTCGTCATTCATTCCTCCCTACTCCTCAACCACCCCCTCCAGATACTTGAAGCTGTTAACCTGTTCCACTCTCTTTCCTTGTGTCTCAGTTCACAGCTCCTCCTGATGTCCCCAATGTGTTGCTGTACCACTGTCGTATCTATACTTAGTTTCATCCCATGAGCCTTCAGGTTTGCATTCCATTCCTCAATGCTTCACTGAAGTTCTTATCAGTCTGTTGATTTGGCCCTTCCAACCTGTTTGCTAATGTAGTCCACCAGTATGAATAGCAGTGGGCTCAAGGCTGAACCCTGGTGCATACCCACTCTCACTGGGAACCCCTCTGTGAGACCAAACACTGTTTGTACTTGAGTCATTGGGTCCTTGTGCATAGCCTGTAATAATTCTACAGATATTTCTGGGACTTTGAACACCACAGTGCTGTCCAAATTAGCTTTCTTGGGACCTTGTCATATATTTTCTCCAAGTCTAATAATGCCCCGTTGTTTTTTTCTCATCTCTAACTTCTCTTCAGCTATCTGTTTCACTGCAAACATTGGGTCATTTGTGCTGTATCCTGATCTGAATCTGAATTGCTCATCTTACATCTTACTTTCTGCTATGCATATCTGTTTATCAGTCATCCTCTCCAGAACCTGCATGCAATTTTATATTTTAGTCATGGTAGCATTGTAAATATTGTATTTTTTAGGTTATTGCTGTTAGTTAGTGTACTATGCATACTCCAGTTTATGTTTACTCTCTTCCTTTTCCAATGTACATCTGTTCTCATGGCCTTTTTTTGGCCTATTAATAATATTGTAGACATTATCCAATTAATATTTGTGTAAATTTTATTGTTTGTACTTTCACATGTATGCATGGTTTATATTATGAAAAATAAAAAATTATTTGAAAAAAAAAAAAAAAAAAAAAAAAAGAACCTGCATGCAATTTGACAGGAGTTTGATATGGCTGTACTGCCCTGCAGTTGTGGATGTCCCCTTTGTTCTTGTACACTGGCACAGGTATGCTTATTTTCCATTTATCTGGGATGCACCTTTCTCTCCACACTGCTAAGTACCCTGAGAAGCCATTTTCCCCTATACTTATCATATCTGCTATGACTTTCATATGATCCTAATGCCCTGACTTAGGTTCATAGGTAGGTACTAGGCTATCAGCCCAAGGGCCTAAGTAAGCCTAGCCAACAAGGTTCCCTGGCTTACGCTGCCCAAGAAAGTTATTTTCCTGTGCCCCTGTCGAGCAAAGCCACAGAAGTGATTCTCGGTGTGTATTTCCTATTTCCCATCCACTCATCAAGATTTTTCTTGAAGAGTGCTAATGGGGAACTTTGCTTGACATAGATGGGAAGCTTGTTCCAAAGTATTTGAAGTCTCTGGGACAGGAATCTATCCCTCCAGCATGTCCTGTTTATCGTGGTGACAAGGTATAGGTCCCTAGAGTGTGTAGCTTGGAGGTATTGGAATTTCATTAGCTGTAGCATGTCTCACAGCTCTGGGTTTGACATAGCTTTATATGTTAGGCAGAGATCACCTCGGAGTAGGCGATATGCTATGGAGTAAAGCTGGAGCTTTTTGAGACGGTCAGTGTAGGGCATCTGTTTGAGGCCAGTAATCCTCTTTGTGAGGTACTTCTGTGGCCTTTCCAGCTGCTGCAGATGTCTTGTGAGGTACATTCCAAAAGGGGCATTGTACTCTATAATGGGTCTAATGAGTGTCAAGTAGAGGGGAACAATGACCTCATTTTTCCTGGATGAGAACTCTTTTGTAATGAGGTGTGCCATGTAGAAGGATTTCCTGACTACTGTGGTGATGTGATTATCGAAGGAGAGACTACTGTCCACCTGGGTCCCAAGGTCTCTTATCACACTTTCAGCATTAAGTAGACTGCCATGTGGTAGTTCATGGGTGCAGAGTTTTTACCATAGGGGAAGACAATGCACTTTCTGGCATTGAGTTTGAGGCCATGGCTCTGACACCAGGCATCTGTCTCAGTGAGGCCATTCTGTAGGATGTCCACATCATTTGGGGACTTGACTATGGCTCCTAGTTTGCAGTCATCTGCGGACTTCCTTAGCCAAAGGCCTTCTGTGTTATCCTGTACTTCAGAGAAGAAGATATCAAATAGGAAAGGTCCCAGGAATGAACCCTATAGTACTCCACTTGTCACTGGTTTGAAGTCAGATTTGGAGTCTGAAACTTTTATAGTGTGGGTTCTGTCAGTGAACCAGTTGGCAACCCATCTTGTGATGTTGGGATTTATACTTAGTTTACTGAGTTTAGCTATAATTCCAGAATCTGGGATGGTGTCAAAAGCCTTGGTGAGGTCAAGATAGGCTGTGTGAACCACCTTACCCTCGTTTATGGCTTTGTTGACTGCCTCAAAGAAGTCAATCAGGTTCAGGAGGCATGATCTGCTTTTCACAAACCTGAACTGGGTGGGGTCCAGATTTTGAAGGTTACCAATGTCTTTGTTTATGAGTTCCATGATGATACGTTCCATGGCCTTACAGACCAGGCTCGTCAGGCTAATAGGGAGATAGTTCCTGGGATCAGTGGTGCCTCCTCCTTTGTGGAATGGAATAACTGTTGCTGTGCACCATTCAGTGGGCACAAATCCTGATGTGAGGCTATGATTGAACATGGTGCTTAGGTGGAGAGCCAGTTCATTCTGATGTTCCTGGAAAATGCAGTCTGGGATGTTGTCCGGTCCCATGGATGCTGTGTTTTTGACTTTAGAGAGTGCAGCTTTTACCTGCGTGGTTCTGATTACTGGAGCTCTGCATTCTTCCTGTATAGATATGGGCCCTTTAGGGGGTGAGAGGGGGATAAAGTTAGCACTGAATCTATCTGCCAGGATGTTGGCAATATCAGTTGATTCTGTAATTTTCATGCCATTGTGCTGTAACTCAGAGCAGATCTGGGTGTTGCCATTGAGATTCTTGACATCACTATAGAATGCCTTGTAGTTATCCCTAGAATAAGTGGCGATTTTGTTTTCATAGCTAGCTTTGGAGGATCTTATAAGGGATCTCAGCTTCATACTGAGGCTGACCAGGGAGCTCCTCCATTCATGGGGTTTTACTCTCTTTTGCAACAGTTTCTTCCTTCTGTTGTAGAGTTTGTTTATGGCAGGGGACCACCAGATTGGCTTCCTTTCTTTGGAGGATAGTGTCTTGGTTCTGTTTGGGATAACACGATCCATGCACTCGTGTAAGTGCTTATAGAGTGCATCTGTGTAGGGCTCAGCAGTCATAACTATATTGTCCATCTGCATGGGTGTCATGAAGTTCACCACTTCTGTCTTAAGAAGCATGAAGTTGTCTTTGGAGAAATTTTTTACCGTGGTTTCCTTAATGGGGGGTGGGGCGAGATGTTGATATCTAGGGTGATTAGCTTGTGGTACAGCAGCACATTGGGGACATCAGGTGCGGAACACTGGTCACTCATGTTGGTAATGACTAGGTCTAGGATATTGTTGCCCCTGGTGGGGGTGTGGATAAGTTGATCCAGGGCATTGGAATTTATGAATTTCAGAAAGCGTTGAGCGAAGGAGTTGGTACATGAGTAGTTTTCCTAGTTAATGGTGGGGTAGTTGAAATCATCCATTATTAGGGTGTTTGGTTGTGCCCTAATATTTTCCATTATATCAAGAAAAGAGGAGTGGGAATTTTGGGGCATGGTGGGGGATCTGTAGCAAGCTGCAATTTGGATTGCAGTTTTTCCCAGAGTTAGTTGCACTTGGATAACCATGGATGCATTATGCTGAGCAACTAGCCTGGAGTTGTGGCTATCCTTAATGAATATGGACACACCTCCACCTTTGGTGTTTTGGTCCAGGTTAGGTGGCCGAAAAGTGTGGTATATGTTATAGCCTGGTAATGCAGGGGTGTTCTCTGGAGCCTTGAACCAGGTCTCAGTCACTGCACAGATATCGATGTTCTCCATTTTAAGGAGTGCCTCAAGGGAGTGAATTTTGAAATTTAGACTTCTAGCATTGA
Organism: Protopterus annectens; assembly: GCF_019279795.1. Lineage (NCBI taxonomy): Eukaryota > Metazoa > Chordata > Ceratodontiformes > Protopteridae > Protopterus > Protopterus annectens. The sequence goes on along the minus strand of NC_056726.1, from coordinate 274,219,049 downwards.
GTAGCATTACCCTCAGTTTTTGCTTGCCTGTTCCTGTTATGGTGGTGAATTTGTCATTTGAACCTTGCCGGAAAAAGGCACTATAGGTGCAGCAAGAGCCTTAGCTAGTATCCGGAATCCCAGGGGTGACAGGTGCAGGCCATCTCTGGCAAAGTATCGTGGTCTGTCAATCATGTCGTCCCAGGCAGACAGATACTGGATCCCCTTAGAATGATACCAAAAGCTTAGCCAATTGTTGAAGTCAGTCATTTTGTCCTTGTACTGCGGTATCATTATGGTTGATTGCAGGATGCTACTCAGGGCTAGTGTCATACCTGCCTGGGCTACAAGAACAGAGAGCTTTTCCATATCTCTTTTCATGTAGTCCAGGGAGGTACATCTCAGGTCATTCACACTAACATGGACAATGACAGAGTCATATTTGTACTTGTTGTGGAATGACCTGAGTGCGTGGGTTATGTGGCGGATCCTGGCACCCAACAGGCAGCTGACAGTAACCTTCTCCTTGTTTAGCCTGGAGAATGGGACATCAGTGTGCCTGACTATATAGAGTCACCTATGACTAGTGTGTTAGGTACGTTGTTTTACCTTATGGGCTGTGGTTGACTGGCAAACTGAGTCTGTGGGCTATGTGTCATTTGGGTTGCGCTGGGGGGGTGGAGGTTGCTTGCATTTCTGCTTTGGAGGTCTTTGTTGCTTGAGCAGATTATTATTGAGAGCCTCTGTGCATGTTTTTGTGTTTCTATGTGTGGAGTTTGGTGGTGTAGGTTTAGTGGGACTATGTGATGAGTGTGGTGTGGTGCAAGTGTTTACCTTCTCCACTTGATTGTCAAGTTCAGTCTTAGTAAGAGAGAGCTTTACCTCCAGTTTGGCTAGATAAGTTCATATCTCACAGGTTGTAGTGCTGGGTGGTAGGAGGAGAGGTTTGTCTGTGTACATGTGGCAATTACTACATTTCCCCAAGATGCCCATATTCATCAGATAGACAGGAGAGAACACTGGGAGCTGACCTTAGTGTTAGGTGGCTCCTCTTCTTCTCTTATCGTAGGCTGTATCTGGAGTAGTACAGCTTCTGTAGGGTTTTCTTCATTCAGAAGCTACTGGAAGAAATCCATCTGCCTTTCATGTCCTGTGGACTGGAAGTGTTTGATTTCTTCTTTATCTTTCTGTTTTTGCCTTGAAACCTGATATAGTTTCTTTGTGCCAACTACTCAGTCACTTTCCAAGAAGCTGGTAGAGTGTCTCCAATGCCCTGTTCTATTGCAACTCCTTTCATAGCTCCTTTGTTAGCCAACCCTTCCTAGCATGGTCCATCTTTTGTATCTTTCACTTTTTCCTGTAATCCTTCATTCTTTTGGTGACTTCCTGGACTTCTGCATTTCACCACCAGCTTTCCTTATGTACCTTTTTTACATATCTTGCACATTCTGTTTTGTAGTCCTCACACATGCTGTTTTGAGGTGCTGCCATTCTCCACCTATTTCCTCCTCTTCTTGGGGGTGCCCTGAGTAATTCCTTGAACTGTTGTATTTTCAGTCTTCAGCCCAGTCTCTCTGAGCATTGCTTGAGCTGATTGTGGCAACCAGTAGATTACGCTGTGAACCCAGGAAGTCTTCATATTTGAACCTGCATTAAGTAGCTTAGTTCCGATTGATTAACTTTGCTTCCAGCTTTTGCTCAACAGAGCTATCCCAGGTAACTCATGCTGGGCAACTAGCTTGACCCAGGGATGCTGGGCTTTTATAGCAGACACACACTGGTCAATAGAGGCACATATACCCTACCATTAGTATACTGGTGTAGGCTGGGTCCTCAACCCACTTAGTCTACACACATTTAGTGACATTAGTCAACATCACTGAATCACGCAGAGCCATATTGTACACCGTTGAGTGTCCAGTCCTGCCACGTCATGCAGTTTGTTATACATGTTCTTCTATCTTAAGGATAGTGTGCACCACAATAGATGCCCAAAGAGGGTGGTCTATAAACTCTTCCCCTATAGGACACCATGTGGAGTTGTGCTGCTGCTCAGAGCTCTATTCATTGGTGAGTTTGAGATGGAAACTCTCAGCATGCTTTTCAGAGATGGGAGGAACCAAACTGACATTGGCTAGAGGTCAAGCTCAAACCTTATACCTTGTGCATTGGAGGTGAAGACTTTAACCATTATGCTAACTGGTTTCTTTTAAACTTATAAAAATGCTAGAATAACAAAATTTGTGTTAGCATGCATTTTCTCAACGATATAAAGTTTAAAACTCAAATGTATGTCACTATTTAGTGACTTCAATCACCGGTGATTTCCCAGAAAACCATAAATTTTATGAGGGACAGACCAAAAATATGTGGCAAATCTGGATAGTTGAGAATTATGGTGTGTTGTCTGTTGCATGCTCTGTTGAAAGTTTTATTATGGTGGTTCTAGAGCAGTGCTGTAGTATTTCCAGAGTATTATGTGTCCTAACTGTAGTAAGCAAAGTACCTCCAGTGGGCAGATGCTGACACCCTCTCATTAGACCCACACTTGGCAATCGATATCTCTACTGCAGTTTGCTGACACATCTGCTTTTAGCCACTCAACACTGAGCCCAGCAGGCATGTGCAGATGGTCACATCACAATCATGTTACATCCCACAAAACACCTGCAAAGGTCACCACATCCATCTCCTCTGGTGAGCAACATAGGCAAAGTGTTTCTGGACATGGCAGGGGTATCCAGGAACGTGGTGTGAACCATCATTATGGACACCTTCGACTGAATTAGAATAACACTGACAGCTGATCCAATGTGTGCCCTGTTGCATCATTCTAACCCTGTGGGGAATTGATGAACTCTAAGCTGACCACTGCCACAGTAATGTTTCTGTGGTTGTTGATATGTCTGATGCCAAGGGATTTTCTTTTATATTTACAACATACGTGAGTAAAGTCATTTGTGGATATATATTACATAATTGACATTGATATCTGTTAGTGCCGATATTGACAACAATAATGTAATATGTGATGTCATGCATTAATGTTTAGATCTTTGGTAGTGAACAGATGATTGCTGTTTTCCCTACATTCTGCCTTGTCTGCCATTCACACGTGCATGTCTATGACTCTGGATGCATACCTGTGTCACGTCTGGCATTATTATATGGTCCTGCACATGCCTAACACCAGAACTAACTACCTTTCTGTGCACCTGTTTCCATTTTCATTCACAAAGCTTACTTGTATTTCACCTGCGTGCCTTCCCATATCTGACTGGATCTGCACATAGATGTATATATACATACATATGTTGCTGTATCAACAACAGGGATGTATGTTGTAGGCATGCTGTGTGGTCAATGCCATTGCTGCCATGCATGTCTGTACATATATTATATGGAAACAACCCACTTTGCAGTGATACCATGTGTAGGTAAGGTATCACTTTTATTGCATGGCCATTGTTTTGGTGTATGTATATGCAGATGCATTCCCATACATGTCATGTACCTTGCTTTCTTATGAGCATGCCTACTAGACAGGTGATATACTATGGTATTACTCTATATGATGATATCCTGCCTGTCCAGTGACTATTTCTGTTGTGCACACACACACACACACACACACACACACACACACACACACACACACACACACACACACACACACACACACACACACACGCACACACACACACACACACACACACACGTGCCTGTGTGTTCTGTTTTAGTGCTGTAACTGGTAGAGAGTCATCCTGGACTACTGTTTCCTCACAGGATTTGTTATGCATTCATAATGCTATACATTAAGATAAAGTTATGTATTATGTTCACTGTGTACAACTGATGGGTCATTTTCATTAGTTGTAAACCATGCTGCAGTTTTGGGGCAACATGTCAGCATCAATGTTTACTCTGTGCATTTATGTACCTGTGTACAGTCATGATACAAAGGTGTGTGACAGATGCTACCATGTTTCCTGAGATAGGACTTGTGACCGCATCTCCTGTCACCTACACAGATTTCCTCTACCCTCTGTGTCCTGCTGATCCTCCTCTGAGGGCTGTGGAATGTCATCCTCAGACATCTGGGGTTGTTAAGGTAGATCACCCACCCCTGCTGCTGGCAAGACACCATGTTTTTCTGTTGACATATTGTGCAGCATGGCACACACAGTAATTATCTATGCTACTTTTTGAGGTATGTATTGCAGTGTACCCTGTCACATGTCTCATGTATTCAGATGAGACACTGAGTCAAAATATGCATTTAAGTCATTTTAGGAGATATAACTTGTACATATAGTTTGTACTTGATATGCTTACTGACTGTCTTGTTACTTCTAATACACTCACATGTGCATTTCCATTCAAGCTTACATTCACACTGACTGACTACACAAAATGGCACTGATCTCGCATGTACTCAGTAACTTATATGCACATGCTGTCTACCTACAGTGGCTGACTAGGTTCAGTTTACACAGTGATCTACATCCTCCCTCTTTAATTTTGTTCAACATTGCAAAATACAATAACAAAGGCATATTTAAGAGCTAGATGTTATTTCAACATTTCAACAAAACATATCTGATTTCAAGTCCAAGTTGCTGTATATTTAGGATTGAGTTTGCAAATTCTATGCAATCTAGTTAATAGAAATTCTGACTGAGCTTAGCAACAGGGACAGTATCTGGGAATTCATTCAGTATTGGGACATCTGGGTTTTCATCAAAGTTGTTTGAAGAAAGCACACTTGCCCTTTTGAATTCAAACAGTTAAGTCACTCTGGAAATTAAAGTTATTGGCAGAGGCAATCTGCTGTGGCACTGGTTCTGAGACAGGTAACAGATGTCTATGATTCATTCAGATTTATGATTTAAGATCTGTGTTCCTCAAAAATGTCCTTCATGATTCCTACATGATTATAACCTTTGGATGTTTGTATTCTAACAACTTTTTGTAGCAATGTTCAAAGGGATTTACATGTTTTGTCATAGTACGTTTGTGACTGATGTTTCTCGAAAGTTGATCCTTGACCATTCTATTATTCTTTGTGTTTGGTACTAACAGTTATTTCCTGATTGGAAGAGTTGCTCATGTTTGTCTGGATATCAGTCTTTGAACAGGTGAACCAAACAAGTTGTTTCTTGGAATATTTCTGAGATTGAGTAGGTTAAGGAATACATCAGTACGATCTCTTTTCGATTTCTCCAGCAAATACTTTCAATTACAAACTGCACTTTCAGCTAAACCATTGGCTTGTGCATACTCAGGACTACTGGTAATATGAACAAAGTCCCAAGACTCAGCAAATTTCTTGAACTGTTGACTAGTAAACTGTGTACCATTGTCAGACATGACATTGTGTGGACAACCATGGACATCAAAATGTCTCTTCAATTTTGTCATGACAGTGCTGAATGACAATTTAGGAAGTAGGTCAATTTCAAACCAATTTGACTGAGAGTCTACTAACACCAAGCAAATATTGATCATTCAATTTTTAAAATATGTACAGCAACCGTTGAGCATGGCAAATCAGGAATTTGGTGTAGATGAAGTGGTTCTTTCTGTTGATGCAGTTTGGTGCTGTTGCAAACTGAACATGCTAGAGTTTCCTTCTCTATATCTTTAGAAATAGAAGGCCAAAATACAATGCCTCTTGCCCTTCTTTTGGTTGAATCAGTATCTGGGTGACCACAATGCAAAATTTTGATATATTCCTGTTATAATGCTTTAGGAATTACCACTTTTGGACCTTTCGTGATGTTTCCATCTTCTATCATGATAAGCTCTTCTCTGTAAGGAAAATACTGCTGAATGTCAGGTGATAAACTGGTTTATCATGTTGGCCAACCTTGACTGATAAAGGTTTTCAGTTTCTGAAGAACTGGCTCTGAAGCTGTGTGATTCTTTAGTTCATCAAGCTGTGATGATGAAAAATTTCTGACTTCAATGATTTAAAAGTCTGCTGTTTCATTTTCATGCTGCTCTGTCATTTGTCTGGGTGCGTGGGACAAAGCTTCAGTAAGGTACAAGTGTTTGCCTTTTTTGTAAACAATATTTAAAGTGCACTTTTGCAATTTTAACATCATATGTTAAAATCGGGCTGGGGCTGTATGTATTGGCTTTTTCAAAATTGTCACTAGTGGTTGGTGATCAGTCTCTATTTGGATACTGTAGGTCTGCCATAAATATAATCATTGAACTTCGAACATGCAAACACTACTACCAAAATTCTTTCTGTATTTGTGCATAATGCATCTCTGTTTGAGTTACAGTTCTGGACACAGAAGCAATGGGTATGTTTTCTTGAAGACATGTTGTTCCAAGGCTGTACTTTGAAGCATCACAAGAAAGAGTTACAGGTTTGTGAACATCATAATATCTCAGCGTGGGTGGACTGGCAATTTTCTTCTTCAGAATATCAAATACTCTTTGGTATTGTTCCGACCAGGACCAGTGTGTATTTTTGCGTGTCAACTCACGTAATGGTGCAGAAAGCTCACTCAAGTCTGGGATGAACTTTCCTAAATAGTTGACCACACTTAGAAAATGTAAAGATGTGACATTATCTGAAACTAGCATTTCATGTATTGCTGTTTGCTTAGATGGATCTGCGTAAGCCAGAAATGGTAAACAAAGGTCCCACATAAGTAACTTCTTTCAGTTTGAATTTACATTTCTGAGGATTCAGTTTGAGATTTAATTCACATGTACAGTCTAGAACCTCCTTGAGATTTCTATCATGTTCATCTTCTCCATTGCCTCCAACAACAATGTCATCTACTATAATAGCGCATGGATAGCCAGTAGAAAATTTGTTCCATGGACGCATTGAAATACCCCCCTGGCAGAATTGATACCAAATGGCCTTCTCAAAAATTTGTATCTGCCAAATGGAGTACTGAATGTAGTTAACAATGAAGATTTGTGATCCAGTGAAATTTGCCAAAAAGTCCTTTTTGCATCTAAGACTGAATAAACAGTGGAATTTGAAATGAGAGTGGCTACCTCTTCTACTTTATGCATTGGATGATGAGGATGCTTCAGTGGTTTGTTTAAGTCATGTGGCTCAATACATGTTTGAATATCATCTGACCTTTTCCTATGAGCTACAACCATGGAGGATACCCATTCAGTCGGTTCTTCTACTGGGGTAAGGACACATAAATTTACCATTTTGTCTAGCTCTGCTTTTACTTTACTCTGCATTGCCACTGAAATCTTCCATGCTGGTCTAACAACTGGACTTACTTCATGGTTTAACTTTTTGGAATGTGACTAGATGTTTACCAAGCTCATCTTTGAAAATATCAGAATATTCACTAAAAATACTATCATTGTTATTCAGACTTATATGGTGAACCTCTTTATTAAATTAAATCAGTCCCGTTCTCAGACTGTCTTTTGAGGCCTAACAGTGGCTACATGTGTGTGTCTCTTGACTATGTAAAACTGCAAGTCATAGCTGTTTCCAGGAGAATGGCATGAAAAAATACTGTGCCATCAGTCTAAATCTCTTCACCACCATAAGCAACTAATTTTGCACACTTTGCTGAATCAAGATTCTCACCAGCTTTAACTTTAGCAAAGATTTGTGCAAATATAACACTGCACTTAGATCCAGTGTCTACTTTAAGCTCTACAGGTTTCTTATTAATTTGTACAATACAAAATATTTCACTCTTTGCTGACAACTGATAATCTACTGTATTAACTGTTTCATCGATCACAGAGACACCATCAACATAGAAAGGTTGCTCACAGCTCTTGCAGTTTGCTGCAGTCCCTATTTGATCTACTTGCTTCTTCAGAGACTCTCTTTTAATATAGACTTGCAAAGTCTTTTGAAATGATTCCACGTTTTACATCTGTGGCATTGCTGACCAAAAGCTAAACACTTTTCCCATTTAGGCTCATGGCTATCCACAATTGTGACAGTTAATGAGGTTGGGTGTGGCACTATCTCTTGGCTTATATTTCTTTTTCATCTTAACTTTTCTGCTAAACACTATTAGCATTCACAGTAGCAGATACTTCAAGCATGCTTTTCTCATTTGTAAGCATATTGGTATGCTTTTCTGTAATCTCATGTAATTGACAAATCTCAATGGCTTTGCTCAATGTTAATTCACTCTCTCAAAGCAAAATCTTTCTCACTGCATCATTACAACACCACATACAATATGGTCTTTTATCAACTTATCTTGTAGATCACCAAATCTACAGGCTTTTACTTTATTTCTTAAGTTGGCAATATATGCTGCAATAGTTTCACCAGGCTTTTGATTTCTTGTCTAAAATTTGTGCCTTTCCATTGTAATATTAATTTGAGGTTTATACATTTCTCTAAATTTATGTTTTAAGCACTCAGTGTCTTCCTACATTTCAGCCTGTATCACAATGTGGCAGTTCTCCCCCTCCCCTGCATAGACAGCAGATGCATACACAAATGAATATTCCTACTCAGTGGCCTCTGAGCCAGCTAAACTGAGAAGTATAAATGTTCTTGTATGTGCATCTTTATCAGGAAATGCAGCCTGTATGAAAATATCATATTCTTGCTCAAACACTTACCCATTCTCAGCAATATTATTATTATCAAACACCAGTGGTACAGGTCTGCAAAATCTCTCTGACATAACAACAAATAGTCCTGGTACTTGTAATATTGCTCGAGTGCACAGTAACCTCTCTGAAAATGCTTTATTTTAACACTGCAAATACGTCAAACACTGAGGACACTTTGGAGACTTCAAAAAATCTTAATTATTGTCAAAAAAGTCAGACATTGTGAAAAAACAGACATTTTAGACTTTTTGAACATTTTAAACACTTTGGAGATTATTTCAAACACTAAATATTATGCTGCTATCATGAACATTTTGAACATGGCATAAATTATTTTGAACACTTTGAATGCTATGCCACATGTTTGGCGACTGAAAATTATTTGAAACAAATTTATGTAACTTCAAATAACCACTGATCTTTTTGTGAGTTCACTCCTGGATATTACTGGATTGCAAGCTGCTTCAACTTCAGATCCCATTCTGATACCATGTCACATGTCTCATTTATTCAAATGAGACACTGAGGCTGGGTATGTGTTCAGTCATTTATTATACATGCACACATCAGGAGCTGTAACTTGTACATATACTTCATACTTCATATGCTTACTGACTCTCTTATTACTTCTTTTTTTTTTAAAACAGTTTTACTGATTTTAAACAGAACAAGTTAATAACACTTACATAGGATTCACAAAATTTGTTATTACAGGTATTATAACACTTACAATTCAAATAACTATGTAAAGTAACTGGCAAAAGAAAAATAACTGAAGTATTTACAAAGACATCCTTTAAATTTTACATAATATGTAATACTTTGACCATTTCAATTGTACTTCACATTTAAACAATATAGGAACCAGTAGTTAATATAGCAATTATACATTTTTTTCAGCAATTCCTGTAAATTAACCCACAAACTATATGCATATGTCTTTTTAGTTGTTCTAGATGTAATAGTTTTAAGTTGTAGGTAACAAACTTTCATTTAACATATTCCTGAATTCTGTAACAGTAGGAGGGGAATCAGATATCCAGTTTTTCGTAATACTCTTTTTAGCCACAGCAAGTATTGCCCATAGTAGAGGATATTTTACCTTTCTAACATTACTTGGTATAGGCGTATTAAAAAGGACCAACCCCAGGATTCATGAAGCTCGGCACAAGGACGGTTTTAGGCTTGCGCCGAGTGTCCTCATTACAGATGGTGCAGCAGCACCATATGAATATTTATGAGGGTGTGCCACCGCATCCTCGATGTGTACAGGAAATGTGTGTGAGTGCAGGGAGCGTGTACAAGTGCTCTATGGAGGTGTAAACATGCCCCGACAGTTGCACAACTTACTATGCTTACTATTAGAGCCCGCCTCTAATAGTAAGCCAGTAATTCAATGTCTGTGGATACTGAAATGTATGCTAAGCATACAAGAGTGTCCACAAACAGTGAAATAAAATCAAAGTAGTAAACACGCAAGCATGTAGTGGAATGTTGAACCCCGTCCCTTGAACTTTCACAATTAGATTCCCTGTGTCCCTATTCTACATTTGTATTGCTGTAATATCGAAAGTGTAAGCAAAGCGCAGCGTGTTTGCATGTCACTGCCCTCCGCCGAGCGTAGCTTACACATCAAAATCATTCAAATAGAGAAAAACATACAGAATCAACGTAAACGTCAATAGTGTAGTAGTTAGAGCATCTGCCTAACGAGCAGGCATTCACGGTTTGAGTCCAACTATAGCACATATCATTTTCCATGTGGAATGAATGTCATTTTGATGTAAAACTGACATAATAACATGTAATGTGAACTTGAGTAACGTATGAGATATTTAACTAAATGTCATTCAATCAAAGTGGTACTGTCATAATGAATAAGGCACTAGTAAGCAGGTGTAAGCACAAATAAGCAGCAGTAAACTACCAGTAAGCAAGTCTGAGTGCGCTTGTGTGGGTGTAAGCAGTGCCCAGCATAGGAAATATGTACAAGTATGCACGGATATATAATATATATATATATATATATATATATATATATATATATATATATATATATATATATATCTATGAAGAATGAACGTCGTAACAATAAAGCATACAAAAGGAATGAGAAGGGAATCAACAGCAACTCCAGTATTATATAGTGCTGTCAGCATATGTCATATCAAGCTGGGCAGGAGTGAGCAAATCACTGCTATTCACACCACAGGCAGGATATTACCAGTGGGAGTAACATTGTTGATCTGCTAAGTCTACTTTACAATCAGAGGGTAGTCCCTGGTGGGACAACTCAGAAATTGATAAGATGATTGGCCATTCGACCATTAAACAAGCCAGAGCAGGTATGTTCAAGGACTAAATGGTGGGAGAGCCTGATAATACATGGGTTGGAACAACATACGTGTAGGTCCCCTATGTGTGGAGGTGTGTCATGGCTGAGATAGCAACTGGACAATGGATGGTATGCGTGTATATTGAACTCGGGTGGGGTGGAGGAACTATGGGTATGAAATTATGGATCCAGGTGTGTCAGGGTTGGACGGGCTTGTTCTAATTGGACCGCCTCATGGAGGTCAGCAAGTTCGTTATAAGTATATATGCATACACACATGCATACATCTATATGTAGAAGTGCATTCCCCATAACACATTAATTCCATTTGCAGACATAAATAACATGAATGTGCCCTTACAAACATCTACAATAGATAGAATAACAGGTTGTGCATAAGAGGGAAGGCACAAAACTGCTAAAACGCAGAAGTGTGTACAATGTGCGAAGTCAGTGCTGTGCTGAAAAAATCAAATGTGTGGACTTTCTCACACATGGAATCATTCCTGTGATCGGCCTGGTATGGCAACACCAATTACTAAACTGGTCTATTTGTAAAAAATTTACGCTGAACACGTACATAATTAGCTCTCATGTGTAACGTGTGCGTTACCACAAAGTCATACTTATTAATTTATTGTAGTGTCATGTTAATGGGAGTACGGATGTAATGAAGTATAGAGTCTAATCTTGAAATAAAGACATGTGTGTCCCATGTGGGACAACCCAAAAATTGCGAATGGTGTCCTATTGGTCGCTCATGTCACCAATGTTTGTGGACTAAACGTTTGGGATTTCTGAGGATACGTGGAGTGAGTCAACCGATGGGATGTGTCTACAGGAGTAGGGAGTGGCCAATGTGTAGTGGTGTGGATACAACGCAAATCCAACTGGAGAATGGATGACTGCAGTGTTAGTGAGATGTTTGTGTGGGTGTTTGGGGAACTAGGAGTTATATGGGTATATATGCAAATGAAGCAGCACAGCAATAGTGTATTGGTTAGAACATCCGCCTAATGAACAGACATTCCCGTTCCGAATCCCACTGCAGCACATACCATTTTCCATTGATAATCTGTATATGAACATATTTCGATATCTGTCTGCTGTATAACCTGCAAAATATTTAAAAGTCAACTGGAGCAAAGTGTCAGTGTCATAATGAATAAGGCACTAGTAAGCAGGTTTAAGCATATATAAACACCAGTAAGCGTGTGTAAGTGCGTTTGCATGGGGTATGCATTGTTTTACAGACAGACACACACACATATATATATATGTATATATATATATATATATATATATATATATATATATATGTGTTTTATACATATATATATATATATATATATATATATATATATATATATATATATATGTATATACACACACACATATATATATATATACAGACATATATATATATATATATATATATATATATATACACATATATATATATACACATATATATTT